>NW_003202385.1:329246-335764 GCF_000006405.1 Perkinsus marinus ATCC 50983 | reverse complement strand
GTTCCTATATCATATGAAAAGGTGACGAAAGAGGCTGATGTGTATTTTCTAGTTGGAAAAGTAACACTCGGTAGCCAAAATGTCTATGGTCTTATTGACACCGGCGCCCCCGAGACGTTCTTCCTCTGGAAGCATTGGTATGAGAAGGGTCATCCAGGGAGGTGCAAGGACATCATATTCGGTTGTTATGAATGCAGCCCTGAGCCTTGCAGGGAGGGAAAACTTTATATACTACATTTCGGAGATGGATCCATAGTAAGGATCTTCAAGGAATCTGCAACGGCCCATTTCGGCTCAGCTGTCAGTGCCACTATTTCATTCGGTCTGGTTGCTGAATACAAGTGCGCTCCCGATGTGCCAGTCCCTCATGCCAGTTTCGGATTGGCACCACAAGATGATCCAAAATCATCATATGTTCCGATAATAGAACAACTTCTCTCACAGAAGCTTATCGAGAGTAGTATCTTCTCGATCTACCTCAGGCATGATGGGACTAATGGAAGAGGGGAGCTCCTTCTCGGTGGATCGGATCCTAGTATGTATAAGAGTCCGTTGGTCTATGTAGCGGTTACTACTGAAGACAAGTTTGTCCGAGTTACTGGCTTCTCCCTTGGAGGTAGCGCGTATCCTGTAATGGCTGTGAATGATGATGGTATCCTTGATACTGGAGCAGAGTGCATATTCATACCTATGCACAGGTATACTCTTCCTACCCTCATCAAAGATCTTGAGGCTCGATCAAGCAGTAAGGTGACGATTACCCAAAGGGGTTCTAAGCTTATCGTCAATTGTAATCAACGACAACACCTTCCACCGATAGAATTTCTTCTAAAGGGTCTAGATGGTCCAGACGTCAAGGTGAAGATCCCCTCTGATGCATATGTGGATATTAGAACGGATGCTCAAGGGCGAGCTTATTGTCGCGTACTTCTTAATGTGACTGATTATCCTGTATGGGGTATTGGACTCCCTAGCCTCATTGGACGTTATTTTTTGTATGATTGGAAGAATAGTAAGATAGGTATTAGTGAACTCAAGTAGGAACACTCTTCGAGAGTGAAATAAAATAGACTATAGGGATGCGTATGACACGCATCCCTATATCATGTGCCGATACGCAGCGTATCGGCACATGCGCGAATTGCTTATTTCACATAGCAATCAGTCATTAATCTCTTCCGTTTTTCAATCATTCATTGACCCTCCCATCTTTCATTGTTGTGTTGCACCAGTGCGTCCAAATATTATCGAATTATGTTTATCTTGTGGGATAACGGATCGAGTATCCATAGCTTCTATACTTTTCCAGCGCCTGTTTCAAAAATCGTAATTCCTATTTGGACGGGCGGGTAAAATAGAATTAAAGAGACTTTTAGGAACTTCAATTTCGACAAGGAGCGATAATAAGAACTTCAATTTCAACACTAGTTGACCGTATTAGTGAAGGGAGTTCCTCGTTCCCCTTACCGAATGAGAGTCCTACTATGTTTCTCATTGAACTGGCCGAGAGTTCTACCAAGCTGCAATCTTGGTTTCCAAATCATCCCCCATGCTTTAACGCGTGTTAACACTCGCGCATAACTGTTCCACACGTATTACTGGTGTAACTTGAGAGTGCCTCAGCTGAAATATTCATGGGCCGACACATAGTTGTATATTCAGCCATCGTATCGGCCCCATGGTGTTCAGACTGAACAGCTCAGCACAGTGAAGACAACCGCCAACGCTGGAGAACCTCGCTTCGATCATCGAGCGTTCGAAGCCTGATATAGTTTTTCTCACGCCCTCATTAATCATCCGCGTTAACTGGTAATGCGAGCTCAACGTTGCGTTTGGTCACGTCTTAACCCATTCCCTGGGAATGATTCCTACCCTTATCTCGTCTTATCTCTGGTTTACCGATCGTACTGCCATATCTGGTGGAGCAGCATATACGGTTGGAATGAGGTCAGGGATGTCTCCATCGATGGAGCGTCTCATCCAAGCAGAAACTATCAAGAACACCAATGGAAAGGCATATCAGGATGGTCCAATGAAGTCTCATCACACTGCCTATGACAACCCCACTCGTTCCCGGACTCCGGATGTGCGTACGGACAGGAATGAATCATTCTTGCTGACTCGTGCGGAAGGTAGAGTGTCAGCGTTTGAGAACCAAGTGTCTGAGGTGGAGGCTCGATACAGTGCAGCTCAACGACAGCTAAAATCGACAGTGATTGAGATTTTGTCAGAGATTGACGGCCATCTGTATGCTATTTTATCGACTCATCAAGGAGGTTGCCCCAGGCGATATCAATCAGGGACAAAGGGGAACTCTGGCCAGCAGAGCGACTGGAATAATATTAGATTATGTCACACCAGTGAGGCAGGCCAGCGAGGCTCTACTGGACATGTGGAGTGACTTTTACTACAGAGGTGACTTTTCTACTACAGAGGCGAGACCGAGCAATGGGCAGTCAACACTTGACGGACATCAACTTGCCCCTGCGTCTAAGGTGAGCTTCCTCTCTCCTTTCTCGTATATCTTAATTCTATAGCTTCTGTGAGTTGAAACAGTAATGATGAGATGATGAATTGCACCACAGGGTACTCCATATCATTCGGATGAATTTCCTCGATCATTGTTTTCAAGGTGGGTTTCGACGCAACCCCACGTTGAGCCAAACATCCGCGCACATTCCGTCTTCAGAGGTTAATCCGCAAACATCTGTACAATACTCGAGAATACTCAGTCCTTATGGAATCGGTAGTCTGCGGCATATGATGCCTAGTGGCTTGCATCCGGAAGTCAGAGTCAGTTGGCACGAAACAAATCGATTCGTCCGACTCGATTCGCCAAACAGAAGTAGCCTGGGCCATTTAGCCATGACTCATAGTATGATCCGCACCTGGAATTACCACACCTGCAGCAGGTGTACACTATATTGCGGAGCGAGCGGAGCTTATGTTACTGCGCACGAACACTCGTGTGCGTGCGTCCGTCCGTCCATCCGTCCGTCCGACCGTGCGTGAGCAGAAATTCTGACCCGACCAGGGCGATTCTGAAGACAAACAGGATATCATTCTGTCCCCCGTTGACTGCTCATCAGCGTAAAAATATAGCGGAAGTGGGGATGCTGCTTTGCCCGCTTATTTTTGACGAAACGGTTCTTCGCACAAGAGATGAACTATTAGCTCAGTACGTTAGTGACCACGACTCTCAACCGAACTGTCAAATCCCTCGACAATCATTTTTGTCACATGTCTTTATAAGGACACAGTGGTCGGCCATGTCGAGTCGACGAGTCGTCGACGTCGTCGACGACGCCAGTCAACCCTTGACAACCTTTTGTTTTTAGTCACCCAATTGTAAGTTAGCCTGCTCACTGGGAGAACTCGACATAAGGAGAGATGGGTTAGCGAAAAGAGATAAGAGATGAACAAAACGTGACGCCATCGAATCGTCTATCGATCAAGCTAATGGCGTAGCGAAAAACTGTTCGTCACTAACTTTGCGCTGACAGGAGGCTGCCGTCAGTCGCACATCCCCCCTTAGTGGCGAACATGGCTAATACCGTGAGACTCCAGCCACTCTGCAACACGAGACGGGATACGCCTCGTCCTCGTTGGGTAGAAACCTTGCTCGCCTAGAATGTGCTCAGGACTGACTACTTGATCAGTATCCCTGGACCTAGGGATAATCCATCTACCCGAGGAAGTTTGATCAAGGCAGTCAACCAGGAATTTATCTTCCACCTTCTTCTTAAATTCAGCAAGATAGCAAGTAGTCGTTCCTCCGTCGGTCTTTGTTGAGCGGCGGATGACCATCCACTCGCCACCAGCTAGGTCGCCCAGGGCGATACCCTGAGGCATCTTGCCGCGGAGGATGGAGGATAAATGTGCTCGATGAGGGCCAGTCTCTTCTTCTCTTTTCTTCTCAACGTCATCCTCATGAAAAGGTAAAAGGTGAGAGAGAGGAGCGGGGAACTTCCTGCCTCTTAGAAAATACAAATAACAGTTGTTAGGATCACGTCTGGCCACTTCGAAAGGGCCCTCAATGCGCCTATGTCCATCAACTGTTCTGTAAAGGCGAACTTTATCCCCCTCCTGGAAAATGTTTAGCGTACGGCAAGATGCAACATTGCCTCTCATTCCGTACATGAGTAAGAAGTGAGTAAGCTGAACCTATCCACTCATGCAGGCGATACCAGAGCTTCGTAGGGTCATTAATGTCCGAAGTCTGAGGCCCGTCATCAGTGTCTTGAGGACATGAGGGTAATGATACTAACCCTGTGGAGGGTGCGCCCGTAGCCAATTCATGGGGAGATAAGTGGGTGTCATACAAAGTAGAGTGGTTATGCACCATGATGGCTACTAGTGCAGCAGCCCACCAGGGAGTAGTGTACCCTCGCCTATCTGCTTGGGCAGTGTGGATGGCGGATTTGACATCACGAATGAGCCGTTCAATCATCCCCTGACTCTGGGGCCTTCTCGGTACTCCCGGTCTCAAAGAGATGCCCATCATCCTGAGGAACATTGCAAGCTCTTGTGACTGGTGAGCCCCGGCCATATCCATCTGGAGGACTGAAGGGATTCCATAGCAAGCACACCACTGGAGTAACGCCTGAATCACGTCCCTTGTGCTTGTGGAGAACGATGGCACAGCAAGCGCGACACGAGTCCCCTCATCCATCAGAACACATAGGTACTGCCATCCTCCAGGGCTCAACTCGGGAGGTCCCCCCAACTTGACATCATTTGGTTTGGTCAGAAAGTCGATCTGGACATTGGTGAACCTGCCCGAGTTCCTCTTGCGTACCAGTGGTTGAGCAGGTTCCTTTGCGAAGGGTTTGCCCATCTGGCATTCATGACAGGTAGATACACCCCTGCGAACATCAGCCACCATTGTGTCCCAGACATATCCTGCCTTCCATAATGCTTCCCAGGCTCGGGGAGCACCCTGGTGGGCAGCTAGCAACGGATGGGAATGGCTACGGTACAGCGCCCATTCCCGCGCCCTCGTTGTGTTCAGATAAACCTTCCAGCCCTCGTGAACGCTGGGATCCTGGTGTTCTAAAACACTACCCACCTCGCTCAGCCGGAAGTAAGGACCATGCGCACCTCCTCTGGCCAAAGCATAGGCACTCTCATTCTGCGGCTTCTTGGCAAGCCTTCCTTGGAGTGCAAGGACGAGGTCTCCGAGTCGAATGCCACAAACCTCGTGAGTTTCACAAAACTCTAGGTCCTTCAAGGCATTACTCTCCAGTTCTAAGATATCCTTTGGTTCCATATTGGCCAAATCTGTGGTGTCATCGAACTGGGCCCGTCGTCCCCCCTGCTCAGTTCCTCCTGACCTCGTTACGAAGGAAACTCCTACAGCCGGAGGATCAACCATAGTCATGGGTCGACCAAGCTCTGCATCCGGCTCAGTAGGCATTGGGTCACTTGCAGAGGTAGTTGAGCAGGGACGATATGCATGATGAGTGCCATGGCCAAATCTCTCGATGCAGAGCTGTTCATCAAGCGCACACAATACTACTGCAGCCTGCCCTGAGCATCTAGCTGAATGCCCCTTTTCCTGCTCATCTCCCCCCAAAGGAGGCAAGTCAGGCAGGATGGCAGGCAGGCGGGATAGATGGTCCGCAAAAAGGTTACGAAGACCCTTTATATGCCGTATCTCCAAGGAGATGTTACAGTCAACTTGCAGATGATGCCGGTGCTGGTTGAGGGCATCTGTAGCTCTTGCAATGGCAGCCTGGTCGTAGATACTCCCGTTGAGTTTATCAGTCTGGGACCATGCCACTGCACTCGAGTTATCACAGAAAATGACAACCTGACGTATTTGCTGACGGGAAGCAGGGAACCATCCGACCCATTTGACCAGTAGATTAAGGCACTTCAGGACAGCGAGGTATTCTTTTCGATTGATATGAGCCTTTTGAAGTGCGAGATCATAAGCACAAGCATGCCCTTCCAGCAGTAATTTGTCATCTGTAGACAGATCGCTCCATCCCGAACAGCTCGTGGAAGAAGTCGAGTGGAGAACGATCCCATAACCATTCGAGGATGAATCACAGTGCCCAATCAGAGAGTCATGATGAGGTGGGACAGAAGAATGGTGACAACGCCCAAAATCGTCAGAAAGTGTCATATCTAGGGCTTGCTGCAATTTACGTTTTGTTGAGGGCGTGATCGTCCATTTGTGATCCCATGTTTGGCGAGACTGAGGATTTGCACCCACCGTTGGCGATTTACCTGCCCATCGGCGTAGGTGGTCACCAACTGCTCGGCTGCATGGGTGACACTGAACTCCATCATAATGGGCAGTGCCCATTATGATGAGGATGGTGTCACCCATGCAGCCGAGCAGTTGGTGACCACCTACGCCGATGGGCAGGTAAATCGCCAACGGTGGGTGCAAATCCTCAGTCTCGCCAAACATGGGATCACAAATGGACGATCACGCCCTCAACAAAACGTAAATTGCAGCAAGCCCTAGATATGACACTTTCTGACGATTTTGGGCGTTGTCACCATTC
>NW_003202385.1:326457-329146 GCF_000006405.1 Perkinsus marinus ATCC 50983 | reverse complement strand
GGGCTGCTCAGCGTGTTACTCACGATAAGAAGGTCAAGAAGGCCCTCGAGAGTGAACTAACTCATGTACAACATTAACCTCTCTTACGAGGTTGATCCAATGACAAGTCTCGCGTGGCTCTATCAGATAAGGGCGGATCAGGAGAAACACAGGAGAGAGAGGGACGTTATAATGGAGCGTTTGGCTTCTCAGCATCACTCTCAGCAAGATCTGGATGAGCGAAGGGCACAGCACGAGGTGATCCATTCAACTGAGATCTCCATCACTGCAATAGTGCTGTTATCTCAGACAGATAAATCTTCAAGAAACGCCGAGAGGATAGCGACGTTGGAATCTTTGTTACGCAAGTCGCTATCGTACTCTTACGTAGCTGTCAAGTTGCACTCGCTGTCACCAACACCAGCGACCGCTGGATGGGGCCTCGAGATGTTCTACGCTCAGCTGATCACTCCCGATTCCCCCGGAAGTGTAGACTCAAAGGTCGGGCGACCAAGAGATGTGTACGATCATCAAAAGCGATTTCAGGGAGCTGAACGAGGCGACTGGAAAGGCCGAGTGTTGTTCCTGTCTTATACCGAGGGAATGACTCTCACAGTGGATGTGAGTTCTCAACCACCAGCCGGCCTTAACAGGGCGAGCCATGTCGTCAAGAGGAGCTCGGGAGGACGGAGTTCATCCGAGTGACAAACTCTCAAAAGAGAAAACCCACACAAGGCGTTGATGACGATGAAATGATGGTGAGCCTCCTACCCCAGCAACTAAACGATAATCAGACACTGTTCGTAATCTCTGAAGGACACCTACCCGTTGCGGAAGTCAGCCAGCAAGCCATCAACCATCTATACGGACCCATTGTATATGGGTATATAATATACCGTATATTCGTCTAGGAGTTTACTGCTGCGTGGCTGGAGGTAAAGTACAGTAGATCCGGGCTGAGCTAGGCAGCGAGCGGAAGAACAGTGCTGGTGTAACGTCATCCGCCAGGCGGATTCCGCCTCCAACACTGCTAGAAGCCGCGTCTCCGAGGATTCCCTCGCCACAGAGTCAAGTGGCATTCAGCCTCGTGCAGAGAATGTAAGTGTCGAGCTATGCTGTGTTCGACTGACGAGTCTTTTGATCGTTACCGTTGCTGTACTCTCGCTTATCATCTTGCTAGGCGGAGCGAGCCACACGATTTCGCTGATCCCGATAAGACCAGTGCAGCGTGATGACAGTGTTGCATTGTCTCAAGTTAACATAGTGTTGCGTGTGATTCGGGAGAAAATGTGTGTTGTCGAGGCCAGTGATGGGAGTCCGTTCTGGAAAACATGCTAGCTGTGCGATCGTTCCATTTGGTCGGCATGTAATGCACGCATGCACAGCGTCGAGTTAGACAGGAAAAGATCCGGAGGATCGTAATAATAGTTGACGATGCTTGACATGATTCAATCTGTCTATGTCCTTTTTCCCATCAATTTGGTGGGAAACTAGAGAACCTCGATCCTATGCTCTATGGATCGCGCTTGATGTAGTTATGCAACATCATCTCTGATACACATGATCAAGTCAATTTTCCTGGCTAGTCTCCGTCTGCTGTGTTGAATCGTCGATTATCGTCGTCATTCTTTGCAGTGCTTTCAATGTGTTGTTTCTACCTCCGGTACATCGTTTTAGCCTTGCGAGTGTCGCAAGGTGTATCCCTTTCATTGTTCCCCCCACCAGTAGACCAACTATGCGTACTATCAAACTTGGACTCGATAAATCAGGGGTGTGTCAGAGATGAAAGCATATTGTCAAACTCGTACCTGACATTTCCCATTTGTGTCGAACATGAATACGTATTGTTATTTTCGGATGTGGCACTGACATAGTTGCCTGCATATCTTTCGAACTTGCATGGGGAAAGGTGTAGTACCTGTCCATCGTTATACTGTATGAAAAATCTCGCGTGAATTCCACTCGTCGATTTTTCGTCACTCAGTGAATGCGTGCGGATCTCATGTGCACGTATGCAGATGATTCACGGACCTATGATAGGCCACCTATCTATTAACTTAATAGTATTAAGAGCTTTGTACTGAGAACTACATGCAAAGCTCAGCTCACCGTCACTGCAATCATTCTCTACAGTGCTATTATGTAGGGGAAGCGTGACTCGCGATCCTCTTGATCCATACCTCATCTCAGTTCACGATAAATGTTATATCGGCGCAAATTGTGCGCCATGGAATTCTTTGTTGTTTCTAGGGCCGATGCTCCACGGACAATAGTAAAGCGTTCTCGAACTTGAGTGGAACCTCATCAACGCTTCCCGAGGTTAAAAGACAACTAGCAACGAATCCACGACCTAGTTCAACAAGGAGGAGGGGTCGTTGCCCTCAGACTGACAATAATGTGAGCACGCGCGTGCGTTAATCTCTTTCAGTCAGCGTGAGAAAAAATGAACAAGAATTCGGTCGTTCTATCCGTGATATCATTTCGGGTCAAGTGAACTGAATTATGCGCTACTGGTTCTTAGCGCTGTAGTGTAGGACCCGACCCATACTAGGAGCGGCTATGTGTCGACTCCCCACTCCAAGGGCTTCTCTGAGGGTCTTGTGTTCTTCACGCGCGCAATATCGGGACGCCGGTCGTGACACGTGCACGATCAGCCCCGTTCATTGCATCCTTTCCCATGAGGCATTATTTTCGTTACGGGTTATGACCC
>NW_003202385.1:319960-326357 GCF_000006405.1 Perkinsus marinus ATCC 50983 | reverse complement strand
GGATCGGTCAGGGATTGAAACTCTTGTTTGGCTTGTACGACCTTATCTAACACCCGGGAACAGGCTGCCATCCAGCGAGGATAATGGGTTTCTATAGCCTCCCTCTCCTCGGCAGAGAACCCTTTTCCCGACTGAGTGAGATGAGTCCATGCTAGAAGCTCGCAAGAACGATATATTGTGCCTTCCTCAGTGAAAACTTCCTTGAGGAGCTCGCTCTTGATCTTCTCCGCCAAATCCCTTGGCCAAAGGTTCACATAAGCCCACAGTTTCAGAGGAGCCGTACACCCACATGACTGAGCCAGAGCAGCAGTCAGTTTCTGATCTACCCCCTCAAACGTCCAACGCTTCGCAATGTCGGACAGATTCTTCCCGCTAGCCCTGACGGCTGCTCCCAAGGAATCACTGTCCTGACGGATAGCGTCACGATGAGGTAAAATCTCCCAGTCAACACACAAAGCGGTTAAGCTATGCCCTACTGGGGACCCAGCTCGGTTTGAGAAGAACAAAGCACTGTACCCAGCACAGTTAGAAGTAATACCCAAGATCCTCGAAGCACATTGGGCGGGAGGTAACGTAGCCAGAGTATCCCAGTCTAGAGAAGGCAAAGTCTTCCTCGCGGCCAAGCGAACGGCTCCCGCAAGTGCCGGGCTCACCAAGGTAGGCATCCCACCTACCTCGGCACGTCCACCATGTAAGTTAGCCTGCTCACTGGGAGAACTCGACATAAGGAGAGATGGGTTAGCGAAAAGAGATAAGAGATGAACAAAACGTGACGCCATCGAATCGTCTATCGATCAAGCTAATGGCGTAGCGAAAAACTGTTCGTCACTAACTTTGCGCTGACAGGAGGCTGTCGTCAGTCGCACACAATTTACAAAATAATTTCAATAAGAGCCCGGCGGGCTCAGCCCGCTGAATTCTTGATTAGAAGCTCAGCGAGCTCCGCCCCTTCGCACCGAAGACCTAGTATTATACCGGGGCCTAGTGGGTCTTCTGATACAACTTCTGATATACGTACACATCTGAGAACATAGACCTTCCGTGGCACCGAGGGGAAAAGAGAAAGACATGTTTAGGTTGAAGCGACTGAGTATGAGGTCAATGCAAATTGCCATATATTGCCCACTTACCAACCTGATGGTAGGGAAAGTATTGGAACTTTGATATACCCCATCGATGCCCGAGTTCGCATCGGGCGTGATAACAGTTCCTGTGTCCACTGTATACTATCCAGAGAGCGATCCAATGTGCCAATCGATGGCGCGCCAGGCTTTGGGCTGAGCTCGCCTCGCTCTTTGTGGGCCCCACGATCATCATATTGAATTCCGTACTTGGAGTGTAGGTCAAGAATTCGTAACAGATACCGCCGCCACCATGGCCGCCGAATAAAACGACAACCCACTTCCATGGGCATTATGAGCCAGAAGGCCCAGAATTTCAAAGAGGCCTCCAGAACTTCGGCCTGACCAGTTCGTTCTCGCGAGACTACTGGCTAGTGAAAGCTTGCGTAGGTCGTTCGCCGTTTATCACAGTATCGGCAACTATTCATTCATGCAGATAGCGACAGCACCACATTAACCTCTCGAATCGAGAGTCTCGATATCACCGGTGCACGAGATAACATTCCGTCGGCGCTGTCGGACTTCTTTAACGTCCATCCTCAACGCATACGAGAACTCGAAAGTTTCGAGGCGAAACCGACATCAGGAAGGGCAGGGTAAACGTCAGAAAGCTCCTCATCTTATGAGAACATCTAGTATTAGATTATCGTCATAACATTGTGCGTTGCGGACATTGATGATCCCTCGGCTCTGTCGGGCATTGACTCACTCATCAATATCACTGAGACTGGGAAGGACCCAACTCATACGATGTGGACCAGCAACGATTTGCTGTACGAGTATAGTCAACCGATAAATTTGAAACCTATTGGTGAGCCAGCTGGAAGGCGCCCGTCGGAAGAGGACGCTTCATGGTTTGGCTGGGGCGATCCTCAAGAGACTGGCCTCGTTGGAAACTAAGATCTCGGAAGGCGGAAGGTCACGCGAACCATCTGCTGAGGTGGCGGCTGCTCACAAACCATCTCTGAGTAAACAGCAGTGTTGAAAGGCTTTCAGTTGAGCAGTTGAAGGATCCGTCAGATGAGAATGCTGAGCTTCTGGGCGACCTTCGCCGACAACTTAAAGCCGCTCTCCGACGGAATGATAAATTAGAAGAAGATTTATCGGAAGCCCGCAGCAACGATGATGTTGATGGCCACACTACAACGATAACAGCAGAGGTTAGGTCTATGTTGGAGGATTCTTGCATCTCGACGAAGGCTTGTGGCTCCTGTTTCGTCGCGTAAAAGGACATGGTAATTCGCCATGCTTGCCTGGTAGGGTTGCTCACCTCGAACGTGAGCTCAAGGCAGCGGTAAGGGCTGCTCAGCGTGTTACTCACGATAAGAAGGTCAAGAAGGCCCTCGAGAGTGAACTGACTCATGTACAACATTAACCTCTCTTACGAGGTTGATCCAATGACAAGTCTCGCGTGGCTCTATCAGATAAGGGCACATAAGGAGAAAACATGAGAGAGAGGGACGTTATAATGGAGCGTTTGGCTTCTCAGCATCACTCTCAGCAAGATCTGGATGAGCGAAGGGCAAAACACGAGGTGATCCATTCTACTGAGATCTCCATCACTGCAATAGTGCTGTTATCTCAGACAGAGAAATCTTAAAGAAACGCCGAGAGGATAGCGATTGTCCTGATCTCTTCAACAGGACCATGTTAGTCAGCATCTCTCATCCGAGTACGGTAGACAATTCTGTGCATACATACTTCTTCGTCTGTGCGCTGTACGTGAGAACACTGCACACGTAAACACAGTCCTGCCTTCGCCCTACGATCGATACGATTGGTTCTGACAGTCTACACTGTACGTCCCTAACCTATAAGATCCCCTTGTGTTACACCAGTTACGGAACAGCGATGTTGGAATCATTGTTACACAAGTCGCTATCGTACTCTTACGTAGCTGTCAAGTTGCACTCGCTATCACCAACACCGGCGACCTAGATGAGAGAGTCATGAGATGAGTCATTCCCTCACTTCCGAGGGAATGACTTTCACAGTGGATGTGAGTTCTCAACCACCAGCCGGCCTTTGTTAATACCACGGCTTTCACGTGACATGTGTGTGGAGGACAGCACAGGGCGAGCCATGTCGTCAAGAGGAGCCCGGGAGGACGGAGCTCATCCGAGTGACAAACTCTCAAAAGGAAAAACCCGCACGAAGCGCTGATGACGGTGAAATGATGGTGAGCCCCCTTCCCCAGCAACTTAACGATAATCAGACACTGTTCGTAATCTCTAAAAGACACCTTCCCGGTGCGGAAGTCGACCAGCAAGCCATCAGCCTGATGGCATCAACCATCTATACGGGCCCATTGTATATTCGTCTAGGAGTTTACTGCTGCGTGGCTGGTGGTAGAGTACAGCAGATCCGGGCTGAGCTAGGCAGCGAGCGGAAGAACAGTGCTGGTGTAAAGTCAGCCGCTTCCAACACTGCTAGAAGCCGCGTCTCCGAGGATTCCCTCGCCACAGAGTCAAGTGGCATTCAGCCTCCTGCAGAGAATGTAAGTGTCGAGCTATGCTGTGTTCGACTGACGAGTCTTTTGATCGTTACCGTTGCTGTACTCTCGCTTATCATCTTGCTAGACGGAGCGAGCCACACGATTTCGTTGATCCCGATAAGACCAGTGCAGCGTGATGACAGTCTTGCATTGTCCCAAGTTAACATAATGTTGCGTGTGATTCGGGAGAAGATGTGTGTTGTCGAGGCCAGTGATGGGAGTCCGTTCGGGAAAACATGCTAGCTGTGCGATCGTTCCATTTGGTCGGCATGTAATGCACGCATGCACAGCGTCGAGTTAGACAGGAAAAGATCCGGAGGATCGTTATAATAGTTGACGATGCTTGACATGATTCAATCCGCCTATGGCCCTTTCCCATCAATTTGGTGGGAAACTAGAGAATCTCGATCCTATGCACTATGGATTGCGCTTGATGTAGTTATGCAATATCCTCTTTGATACACATGATCAAGTCAGTTTTCCTGGCTAGTCTCCGTCTGCTGTGTTGAATCGTCGATTATCGTCGTCATTCTTTGCAAGGTGTATCCCTTTCATTGTGCCCCCCACCAGTAGACCAACTAGTGAGCAATCTCCGGAGGCGCATCCTCGTCCGGCGATTAGACCTCCAGTGGCCAGCTCAGACAGAGAGTCCATCACTAAGCGTTTGTGATTCTTCACTACACGGGCCAACCTGTTCCTTCTTCGAAAGCTCATACGTTGATGTCGGCTTCGGAGAGCTCCTTCCGCAGAGTTTGCTCGACAGCTCCGACGACCCAGATGAGCTTCGTTCTAGCGTCAATCGTCTACTTTTATTTAAACCACACTGAGACTGTCTACAGGAATGCTGAAGCTGTTCATTTTGTACCGAGCTGGCAAACATCTACGTTCACACACATGCCTGGTGAAGTTGGTATCCACTACAGCGATAAATGGAGCATCGAGGAAGGGACACGACCGGTTCTCATCCCTTCCGATGCAGCTGGGCTTATAACCTTCACCACCAAGAATGTGACAATCACGGAACTAGTAATCGAGAGCTCGAGCCCTGTTGTCGTGCAAGGGTTAAGTGTTGGTCGAGTTCTGTGGGAAGGGCATGCTAGGCTCAGTCCATTACAGAGCCGTATCGACATGATAGCCCAGTCGCTGTTGGTTGGGATGACTCGGTCGCAGCTTGACGTGCCAGCTGATGCGACTGCTGTTGATGAGATTCGAATAATCAGCGTATCTCCGGTGACACTGTTCACCATCGAAGAGCGTATCAGCATCAACAATCCCTGGGCCAGTGGGCATCGGAGCCTTGTCCTTGAGCCGAAAAGCAGGAGCAAATACCGACGTGTCTGGCTAGGTATTATAGCTGACTCCGCCGACTTTGTCGACATCAACTACATCGCCGATCACGGTTTGAGATGGAAGCGAGCACCTTCAGCGAGAGAGGTAGATCTCACACGAGGGGTCTACACCAATGATCTGTACTCGGAAATCGTAACCAGTGCTCGCCCTACCCCTGGCTTCTTCAAGCTCTCTCAACACGTCGGCCGAGTTGTTATGTCAATATGGGGTAAGACTTACGCCAGCAACGAGGATTCAATCATCGGGGCAGCTCTCGCGACCACCACACAGGACACGGCAATCGTAGAGTACCTCCGCTGGGCAGCATTGAGTGGAAGCAATCGCTTTGTTGTTGACGATAGCGAGCTCGATTCTGAGGAATTAGCTGTGAGGAAAGATATGAAGGAAGTACTGGATATGATGCACAATAGATTCCATCAAAAGGCGATCAAGAAGCCCAAGTAGGCTCCGCGGTGTCAGCATTAAGAATTCCCATGCTGAACGGGCTCGGCTTGTGGAGTGACTATCACCTCGGATTCGTTCCGTTGCTTTTACCGCTGCGTATTCACGAGATTGAACAGCTCTAATCTCCGATGACTTGGAGAGAGCAGGCAAACATGGTTGCACTTCAGGGCAAAGGCGACCGTCATCAGTGTAGATCTGAATGATCGCGAGCTTGACAGCAACACGCTCTCAGCTGCCGTGCAATCCGCTCTTGAGCTCGCTACCGGCGGTACTGGAGAGACTGCTGAGGACCTGAACAACCAAGATCTTGATGAAGGAAGTACCAGTGCGGAGTGAGTGCGGGCAAGGAAGTCGTTTTCTTCGGTTACTGAACTTAGCAGTCCTTATCCCCAGGACCTTGCATTATCGGATTCAGCCGTCTGGTCTCTTCATGGCACTTCTTTGTGTGTGAATTGAGCGGCACAAACTTTCCCCGAGAAGGCCGAATTCAAACTCGATGTTGATCTATTTCGCTTGGTTCTCAGGACCCATTACATATTCCAGTCGGAGAAAAGTGTACATGTTATCGATCACGAAGACCTTCTCGACGCGGTAGAGTCGCTACTCGAGCGAGTAAGAAGGAATGTCGGTGGCGACGAAGGAGGAGAGAAGACAGACTCGCTTGAAGATCCCCATGCGGCTCCGCGGTCGGATGAGCTGCCATCTAGCGAGAGACAGCCGACACTAGTGGAGCGTTTAGAGGAGTAGGGCTGATATCCTCTGGTACCAACCACTTCGGCCCTGTCAATCTATTAATTCTAGGTCACACTCGTCTGCGGAGAGTTCTGGTTCGACGCCAGAACGAGACCATTCATGATAATTCTGTCGAGTGCACTTCATTTGAGTGGAACATTCTTAGATCAAAATTTTAAAAAGGGCAATCGCGTTGTGTTTTCTATACGTCCGCGCTTGTGACTTGTCCTATGTGCCATTTTGTTGGGTTTTAATT
>NW_003202385.1:313027-319860 GCF_000006405.1 Perkinsus marinus ATCC 50983 | reverse complement strand
CAGTCAACCCCTGACAACCTTTTGTTTTTAGTCACCCAATTTACAAAATAATTTCAATAAGAGCCCGGCGGGCCCAGCTCGCTGAATTCTTGATAAGAAGCTCAGCGAGCTCCGCCCCTTCGCACCGAAGACCTAGTATTATACAGGGGCCTAGTGGGTCTTCTGATACAACTTCTGATATACGTACACATCTGAGAACATAGACCTTCCGTGGCACCGAGGGGACAAGAGAAAGGCATGTTTAGGTTGAAGCGACTGAGTATGAGGTCAATGCAAATTGCCATATATTGCCCACTTGCCAACCTGATGGTAGGGAAAGTATTGGAACTTTGATATAGCCCATCGATGCGCGAGTTCGCATCGCGCGTGATAACAGTTCCTGTGTCAACTGTATACTATCCAGAGAGCGATCCAATGTGCCAATCGATGGCGCGCCAGGCTTTGGGCTGAGCTCGCCTCGCTCTTTGTGGGCCCCACGATCATCATATTGGATTCCGTACTTATTGTGTAGGTCAAGAACGCGTGACAGATACCGCCGCCACCACGCCCGCCGAATAAAACGAGAACTCACTTCTATGGGCATTACGAGCCAGAAGGCCCAGAATTTCAAAGAGGCCTCCAGAACTTCGGCCTGACCAGTTCGTTCTCGCGAGACTACTGGCTAGTGGAAGCCTGGGTATCGTTCGCCGTGTATCACAGTATCGGCAACTATTCATTGATGCAGACAGCGACAGCACCAGATGAACCTCTCGATATCACCGGAGCACGAGATAACATTCCGTCGGCGCTGTCGGACTTCTTCAACGTCCATCCTCAATGCATACGAGAACTCGAAACTGACATCAGAAAGGGTCGGGCGAAGGTCAGAAAACTCCTCATCTTATGAGAACGTCTACTAGACGTCGTCTAGTACTAGATTATCGTCATGACATTGTGCGTTGCGGACATTGATGATCCCTCGGCTTTGTCGGGCATTGACTTACTCATCAATATCACTGAGACTGGGAAGGGCCCAACTCATACGATGTGGACCAGCAACGATTGGCTGTACGGGTAAAGTCAACCGATAAATTTGAAACCTATCGAAAAGCCAGCTGGAGGGCGCTTCGTCGGGAGAGGATGCTTCAAGGTTTGGCTGAGGCAATCCTCAAGAGACTGGCCTCGTTGGAAACTAAGGACCTCAGGAGACCTGGTCTCGGAAGGCGGAAGTCACGCGAACCATCTGCTGAGGTGGCGGCTGCCCACAGACCACCACTGAGTAAGCAACAGTGTTAAAAGGCTTTCAAGTTGAACAGTTGAAGGATCCGCCGGATGAGAATGCTGAGCTTCTGGGCGACCTTTGCCGACAACTCAAAGCCGCTCTCCGAC
Source organism: Perkinsus marinus ATCC 50983 (assembly GCF_000006405.1). NCBI lineage: Eukaryota > Perkinsozoa > Perkinsida > Perkinsidae > Perkinsus > Perkinsus marinus. Next base: position 318,492 of record NW_003202385.1, on the reverse strand, counting down.
GGAAGGATAAATTAGAAGAAGATTTATCGGAAGCCCGCAGAGAGGTTCAACTATACCAGCATGGTGAACCCATTGACGTATTGGGCGCTCACTAGGCTGAACGCGCGCGGGACTCAGCGGAGAGTGGGAGCAGCAGCGATGATGTTGATCGGGAGTATGTTACCGAAGGTTGAGGCTACGAAAGCCTGTGGGCCACAGGCCTTCGTAGCCTCAACAATAGCCACATGCTGTGGCTATTGTTTCGTGACGAAACTTTCGTCGCGTAAAAGGACATGGTAATTCGCCGTGCTTGCCTGGCAGGGTTTCTCACCTCGAACGTGAGCTCAAGGCAGCGGTGGGCTGCTCAGCGTGTTACTCACGATAAAAAGGTCAAGAAGGCCCTCGAGAGTGAACTAACTCATGTACAACATTAACCTCTCTTACGAGGTTGATCCAATGACAAGTCTCGCGTGGCTCTATCAGATAAGGGCGGATGAGGAGAAAAACAGGAGAGAGAGGGACGTTATAATGGAGCGTTCGGCTTCTCAGCATCACTCTCAGCAAGACCTGGATAAGCGAAGGGCAAAGCACGAGGTGATCCATTCTACTGAGATCTCCATCACTGCAATAGTGCTGTTATCTCAGACAGAGAAATCTTAAAGAAACGCCGAGAGGATAGCGATTGTCCTGATCTCGTCAACAGGACCATGTTAGTCAGCATCTCTCATCCGAGTACAGTAGACAATTCTGTGTATACATACTTCTTCGTCTGTGCGCTGTACGTGAGAACACTGCACACGTAAACACAGTCCTGCCTTCGCCTTACGATCGATACGATTGGTTCTGACAGTCTACACTGTACGTCCCTAACCTATAAGATCCCCTTGTGTTACACCAGTTACGGAACAGCGATGTTGGAATCATTGTTACACAAGTCGCTATCGTACTCTTACGTAGCTGTCAAGTTGCACTCGCTATCACCAACACCGGCGACCTAGATGAGAGAGTCATGAGATGAGTCATTCCCTCACTTCCGAGAGAATGACTTTCACAGTGGTGGTGAGTTCTCAACCACCAGCCGGCCTTTGTTAATACCACGGCTTTCACGTGACATGTGTGTGGAGGACAGCACAGGGCGAGCCATGTCGTCAAGAGGAGCTCGGGAGGACGGAGCTCATCCGAGTGACAAACTCTCAAAAGGAAAAACCCGCACGAAGCGCTGATGACGGTGAAATGATGGTGAGCCCCCTCCCCCAGCAACTTAGCGATAATCAGACACTGTTCGTAATCTCTAAAAGACACCTTCCCGTTGCGGGAGTCGACCAGCAAGCCATCAGCCTGATGGCATCAACCATCTATACGGGCCCATTGTATATTCGTCTAGGATTTTACTGCTGCGTGGCTGGTGGTAAAGTACAGCAGATCCGGGCTGAGCTAGGCAGCGAGCGGAAGAACAGTGCTGGTGTAAAGTCAGCCGCTTCCAACACTGCTAGAAGCCGCGTCTCCGAGGATTCCCTCGCCACAGAGTCAAGTGGCATTCAGCCTCGTGCAGAGAATGTAAGTGCCGAGCTATGCTGTGTTCGACTGACGAGTCTTTTGATCGTCACCGTTGCTGTACTCTCGCTTATCATCTTGCTAGGCGGAGCGAGCCACACGATCTCGCTGATCCCGATAAGACCAGTGCAGCGTGATGACAGTGTTGCATTATCTCAACTTAACATAGTGTTGCGTGTGATTCGGGAGAAGATGTGTGTTGTCGAGGCCAGTGATGGGAGTCCGTTCGGGAAAACATGCTAGCTGTGCGATCGTTCCATTTGGTCGGCATGTAATGCACGCATGCACAGCGTCGAGTTAGACAGGAAAAGATCCGGAGGATCGTAATAATAGTTGACGATGCTTGACATGATTCAATCCGCCTATGGCCCTTTCCCATCAATTTGGTGGGAAACTAGAGAACTTCGATCCTATGCACTATGGATTGCGCTTGATGTAGTTATGCAACATCCTCTTTGATACACATGATCAAGTCAATTTTCCTGGCTAGTCTCCGTCTGCTGTGTTGAATCGTCGATTATCGTCGTCATTCTTTGCAGTGCTTTCAATGTGTTGCTTCTACCTCCGGTACATCGTTTTAGCCTTGCGAGTGTCGCAAGGTGTATCCCTTTCATTGTTCCCCCCACCAGTAGACCAACTAGTGAGCAATCTCCGGAGGCGCATCCTCGTCCGGCGATCAGACCTCCAGTGGCCAGCTCAGACAGAGAGTCCATCACTAGGCGTTTGTGATTCTTCACTACACGGGCCAACCTGTTCCTTCTTCGAAAGCTCATACGTTGATGTCGGCTTCGGAGAGCTCCTCCCGCAGACTTTGCTCGACAGCTCCGACGACCCAGATGAGCTTCGTTCTAGCGTCAATCGTCTACTTCGTCATTTAAACCACACTGAGACTGTCTACAGGAATGCTGAAGCTGTTCATTTTGTACTGAGCTTGCAAACATCTACGTTCACACACATGCCTGGTGAAGTTGGTATCCACTACAGCGATAAATGGAGCATCGAGGAAGGGACACGACCGGTTCTCATCCCTTCCGATGCAGCTGGGCTTATAACCTTCACCACCAAGAATGTGACAATCACGGAACTAGTACTCGAGAGCTCGAGCCCTGTTGTCGTGCAAGGGTTAAGTGTTGGTCGAGTTCTGTGGGAAGGGCATGCTAGGCTCAGTCCATTACAGAGCCGTATCGACATGATAGCCCAGTCGCTGTTGGTTGGGATGACTCGGTCGCAGCTTGACGTGCCAGCTGATGCGACTGCTGTTGATGAGATTCGAATAATCAGCGTATCTCCGGTGACACTGTTCACCATCGAAGGGCGTATCAGCATCAACAATCCCTGGGCCAGTGGGCATCGGAGCCTTGTTCTTGAGCCGAGAAGCAGGAGCAAATACCGACGTGCTTGGCTAGGTATTATAGCTGACTCCGCCGACTTTGTCGACATTAACTACATCGCCGATCACGGTTTGAGATGGAAGCGAGCACCTTCAGCGAGAGAGGTAGATCTCACACGAGGGGTCTACACCAATGATCTGTACTCGGAAATCGTAACTATGGCTCGCCCTACCCCTGGCTTCTTCAAGCTCTCTCAACACGTCGGCCGAGTTGTTATGTCAATATGGGGTAAGACTCACGCTAGCAACGAGGATTCGATCATTGAGGCAGCTCTCGCGACTACCACACAGGACACGGCAATCGTAGAGTACCTCCGCTGGGCAGCATTGAGTGGAAGCAATCGCTCTGTTGTTGACGATAGCGAGCTCGATTCTGAGGAGTTAGCTGTGAGGAAAGATATGAAGGAAGTACTGGATATGATGCACAATAGATTCCATCAAAAGGCGATCAAGAAGCCCAAGTAGTCGGGAATTCTTGATGGTGACAGTCAGTGACTGTCAGTCACCATCAAGAATTCCCGTGCTGAACGGGCTCGGCTTGTTGAGTGACTATCACATCGCATTCGTTACGTTGCTTTTACCGCTGCGTATTCACGAGATTGAACAGCTCTAATCTCCGATGACTTGGAGAGAGCAGGCAAACATGGTTGCACTTCAGGGCAAAGGCGACCGTCATCAGTGTAGATCTGAATGGTCGCGAGCTCGACAGCAACACGCTCTCAGCTGCCGTGCAATCCGCTCTTGAGCTCGCTACCGGCAGCACTGGAGAGAGTGCTGAGGACTTGAACAACCAAGATCTTGATGAAGGAAGTACCAGTGCGGAGTGAGTGCGGGCAAAGAAGTCGTTTTCTTCGGTTACTGAACTTAGCAGTCCTCATCCCCAGGACCTTGCATTACCGGATTCAGCCGTCTGGTCTCTTCATGGCACTTCTTTGTGTGTGAATTGAGCGGCACAAAATTTTCCCGAGGAGGCCGAATTCAAACTCGATGTTGATCTATTTCGCTTGGTTCTCAGGACCCATTACATATTCCAGTCGGAGAAAAGTGAACATGTTATCGATCACGAAGACCTTCTTGACGCGGTAGAGTCGCTACTCGAGCGAGTAAGAAGGAATGTCGGTGGCGACGAAGGAGAAGAGAAGACAGATTCGCTTGAAGATCCCCATGCGGCTCTGCATTCGGATGAACTGCCATCTAGCGAGAGACAGCCGACACTAGTGGGGCGTTTAGAGGAGTAGGGCGGATATCCTCTGGTACCACTTCGACCCTGTCAATCTATTAATTCTAGGTCACACTCATCTGCGGAGAGTTCTGGTTCGACGCCAGAACGAGACCATTCATGATCATTCTGTCGAGTGCACTTCATTTGAGTGGAACATTCTTAGATCAAAATTTTAAAAAGGGCGATCGCGTTGTGTTTTCTATACGTCCGCGCTTGTGACTTGTCCTATGTGCCATTTTGTTGGAACAATTTTGTTTAATTCAACTGGTTTTATTATGTCGTTTTACCCAACTGATAACACAACAATACAGGAGGAACATCGGCATGTAATTATAGGGAGAACTTCATCGAGCCGCCTCTCCATCACGATGCCGCACGACACGTCTGACATGATGACAATGTCAACCTAGAGTAACAAAAAAAGGCTACGGATTTTCCCAAGCCCATCCTGGTAGCATGTTCGGTGGCTCCAACAGCCAGCACCGCTCTAGTCTGCTCAGCTCAGGATACTCAGCATCAAGATAGGCGTTGCCCTCTCTCATAATGCGCTCCTGATGCAAAGGCAAGTCTCCTACCAACAACACGGCCTACACTCCACCTGCGCCGGCTTCCCGGAACCAGGACGATGTCGATTGAACCGATCGACGATGTCCCTACCCGGAAAACTATTGTGGGAAATACCGTGGGTAACCTACATGCCCTGAATGACGGTTCCAATAGGCGCAAAGTTTTGCCTGTCTAAAGCTGTATTATCTCCAGTGTTGATAAAAACCTGAACATCATTTTCAGTCCAGATGGACATCGCTTCTACCTCACTTGAGTACTCCTCGAATTCGGGTTATCGGACTTCGCGAAACTTATACTCCCTCTAACGTTAGAGGCCTGACCAAAATCGTGGAGCTAAGTCGTGACTAATGGCCTACCCGAACAGGCTCGTCCATGAGGGGCATCCCGAGCCACTTAGAGCCCACACCAGGACTGCCACTGATGCCGAACTGCACAACAAAGCCGGGCTCTACTCGGAAAACACGAGTATCATCGTAGAAGTGAGTCGAGATGAGCTCCATAAATCTAATACAGCGATGATAAGGCTAGTGCTGCTTAGACGAACTGACCTGTTAAAGCCTATGGGCGCAACACTAGGGAAGACAGCCAATGTGAAGAAGCCGAATGATTCTAACGTACCATCTCCAGCCGGTAAATTCGAGACGCTGCATTTGACCTGGCGTGAACGAGAGCAAAATAGATGCTTGGGGTGAGCCGGAGGGCACCTGCACATGGGGTAGGCCCTCTCCCGCTAGAGCCCTCCCATCATCATCA
>NW_003202385.1:307271-312927 GCF_000006405.1 Perkinsus marinus ATCC 50983 | reverse complement strand
TGAGTAGCTTATGAAGCCAGGGTTCTCGAACTTGATAAACGTCAAGAAGAGCACAACAGTGACTGAACCCAAAGCGAGGTAGGCGCCCAGTCCCGTCACTGTCACTACCTCAGGTCGACTTTATCAATGTCGAGATTTCCATGAAGTCGAGTAGAAGTCATTTTCGGCAAGATTGCATTATTGGATTATAACAATCTGGTGATGGGTGAAAGTGTCCCGCTGCTAGAGACGCGGGTTCGACCCCTACAACATGCACTTTTCGCTCGACCTCGCTCGAAATTCTATATTTCCATTCCCTCATCGACGATATCCGCATCCCAAGCAAGTAAAGGTTGGCCCTTTCTTGACGATAAACACAACATGATGTTCTTCCGAAACAAATTACACAGTGTCAATCGTGCGGCCTTCAAAGACCCTCCTCAGACTAGGATCATCCTTCATGATATCATCAACCTTCGTAGTAAGCCTCATAAGGACTCCTGCTGAACTCATCACTATGGCGTAGGGTATAGCTACATACAATGCTCGATGTAGCGGTCTGCGATTATTCATTTGGACACACACTCTGATAACAAGACGCATTGGTTACGGAAGATTTCACATGATGTCACTTACCCTATAGAATAGAGGCCGACTGCTGACCCTGTAGATGCTAGTACCGGCCTCACGTAGTGGCGTACGTCGAACAGAGTGGCCATTCTCCTTTCATTGCCTTCTAACCACACCTCTTTCACAACCCTGAGGTTGCCTTCTAGCGATTCAACATGATTCCTCAGCCTTGCATAGCGGCGAGCAAACCAATTGGGCCTATGGGCTGTGGGAGCGACAGTAACTGTGTTTCCCGCATTCAATACGTCACTAGCGCTGGTGGGCCGATCTGTGAAGAGGTTCTCGAGGACAAGGCCGCCGGGCATAACTAGGCTGATCAACTCAAGCTGGCGTTCTGGGAGGGAGCAAGACGTTGACCATTTATCGATGCACTACGCAATGCCAGGGGCAATTCACTGAAAAAAAACGTACAGCGACGAGGCCACACTCAGAGAGATATGTATTACTGATAAGAATGAAGGGACAACTACCGGTCTGATAACGATACATCACACTGCGTATCATACACGGGGGCGAAGAGGAAAATAACAAATACTGAGAGGCCACTGAAGTGAACTGTCACAAATGACAGAAATGTAAAGGGCAATATACACTGGTGGAAGAGAGAACTGAATAGAGTACAAGAGGAGATAGATGAGAACATGATTCCGGAAGAAATCACCGATAATAACGGAGGAGTGCAGAGTATAAAACCATCACGCGAAAAAGCGGGGGCTAACCGCCAGTAGCGACCAAGGAGCATCCCGTCAGTTGATTTAAGTTAGCTGCGACTCTCCCATACACTACTCAGACTTTCCCACCCTTGAGTCGATAACTCGACTCGCCCACCCTTGGCTGCAAACCGGAACGTTGAACTCCGACTTGAGTAACCTACAGACCTCAGAATACATGTAGCCAAAGTAGTGACATACAGAGAGATCTAACCGAGTAGTTCAATGATACCTGCCTAAGGACGGCAGGGGGGAGGGATAAAAGGAAAAAATGGGGATCGTACCCAAACGACGACTGACTGACAACAACTGCCCAGTAGTCTTGAGAGTTGAATTATCACCGAATTGCCATCTTGGCCTCTTGACCTAACTCACACACCGTATAGTCTCTCGTCACTTGAACTCTTAAACATGTTCCCATGCTCTCCAATACAGGTGAGGACGGCGGAGATCATCCTTCGCTCAACAAGGAAAGCATCGCCAGTCCCACGGCTCGCTGTGAGCATGGGTAGCACTACTACCATCTCTGTTTGAACGCAAAATATATTCCCTAAATCGAATACCATCGCTGGCCGAACCGCATCTACTGTATATGATGCCGTTCCGTATAGAGCATTCACATCGCCGCCAATCTAAAGCACACTTCACCCGCGATGAAGGCTGGGCGGGGTACGGAACGCGTTTTTGATACAGAGGAATTATCCGATACCACACACTAGAAACAAAGTGTTAACCGATACATTGACAAAACATAAATTAAACCTAGAAATGATATCTCCTAATCTCGGTACTATGGCCAATCACCATACCTATAACGGAGTACTCTGAGCACTTAGTCGGTAGTCATAATACATATGGCATTATGGCTGTTATGCTATTATTGCTATTATTAGGTTATGGTATTATGTTATTGTTATAAAGCCGTCCCGTTGCATTACATGGGCTGACAAACAAGCGAGGCATCTGCGATGCGTGACGGTAGCTGTTTCTTGTCCCAGCTCTCCAAACCTCTAACTCTTCCAGCCTTGGCAAGATTGCTCTATGCGGCGTAGCCCTACATCTGTACGTATTCTCATCCGTACAAATCCGAGTACGTTTTAAACCTCCTGAATGATAAGTTGAGAGGAGAGTTCGATCATCGAGCTTCGATGAGGTCAAGGATGTCACCAAGGTGTTGTCGATGGCAACAGCCCGAACTCACTGATGAGAAGAGCATCGGTATTCTGGACACTTTTGACTTCGAGAACTTATACAAGAACAGTTCTTGCGAGCCATCGCCTCATCATCAATGCCGGTCGCTGGAGGCCTGCAATGTTCGAGTCATCGACATGAGCGTATTAGATATGTTTGAAGAACTCCGTGTCTTCACGACGGAACGCATGATGAACCCCGTTACGTTCGGCGAGAACTGTGATGCGATCTTCATGCCTAAGATTGGTGAGTGTTCCTAGCTGTTTTCCGTGTCGTAGCATCGCGTGTGTTCAGCTGCGTTCGAGGCGAGCAACTGTATTGAAAACCTAGGCGGCGATGAGGGTGAAAGTCGACGACGGAAGAACCTGCTGAAGTGTGCTGGACCGAACACCCCGAATCTGTTCGTAGTCGATCACTACGCGGAGTCTGGCATGTGAGTCTTAGCAACGGGTTATTGGGTGTCAGAGGGTACGTAGGTATAACGTGGTGTTATATCTTTGCATATCGGTGTTATCAACATCTCATATTTAAGCCAAAATAGATGCTCCAATTTGGGCCTGAGGTCCATGCGGGATGGTCCGGCCCAGACCTCGATTACGTATCCCCAGCATCTTCTGTGTCCTCGCGTGTGTAGCTAGGCCGCTCTTTCTGTAGAGGCAGATTGAGGTGAGCACTAGCGGCGATTATCCTAACTCGCGTGCGTAACAATGGTAAGTGAACGATCATATTCGTATTTAATCCTATTCGCCTTCGACCATTCGGGAATTGTCGGGACAACACTAATATGATACCTTGGCTGTCGTCGTGGTATCGCTCCAGCCAAGTCGCTCAGAAATTACCTCCCTAGCGTTTCTTCATCCACACTATCGCCACACGTAGATTTGCAAGCACTTGCGGTACTGTTGAGACTTCCATAAAATTTCAAAGCATCAAGTTCTCACACTTTGGCTTTTGACTTTCGGGTGCTTGTCAGAGTACAACGGTTTCAGTGGGCATGTTGGTAGTAATGGAAAGGTTGAGTTGCCACTAGTAGGGTGTTTAAAGAGTTCTATACATCATTCTCAAGTGACGGGGTTGAGCTTATCACATGACAACAACAGCACGACCGGGAAATTCGGAAGAAACAGCCGGTCGAGGCTCTATCACAGCGGCGGCGGTCGGGGCTAGCACTTCCCAAGCCTTACAGAAGAAGGTAGTGATTGGGATGTCCGGGACTTGCTAGATAGGGCATAGACTGGGTACTATTCTCGTGTCGGGCGACGATACTATCGAGGGAATCAGTAGACTGAATTGATGTAGACTCCGAATTAGATTTTACAGTAGTTATGAAACTTTGTGAATTGCAATCGTGAAGTCCTCACGAATAACGGGAAAGATTTGTCCTCTATTGCGGTTCTGTTGGCACTGTATGAGGAAATAATAGGCTTCGGTTTCTTAGCGGTGCATGGGCTGCATCACAGGAGTGGATATCTATCGAGTTATCGTGGGTACACTAGTAGAGAGGTTGATATGGCTCTTACGACCATTTCTGCCTAGGTTCAGAAAGTGCTGTCACTGCGATTCGAACCTGGCACCTCTCTAGCTGTCTTGCAAACGCTCTCCTCATTTTATGGTGAAGGCAACAGTGTGGATCAGAGGAGGAACCTTAGGTAGATGACGAAGGCGTCTTCGGGGAACTACGACAACCCGCACAGATACATGATAGAAAATGAGAACCTTATGTTGAATAAGGAATTTGTTAATAACTTCTCGGAAGTGGAGTCGGCCGTTGAGGACATGTAAGGACGATGGCGGGAGGTGGATGAAGATTCAACTGGAACAGGTCGAAACGTCTTAGCGACTTGGAGAGTCTCTTGGATGCAGCTTCGGCGCAGCTGCAGGACTCTCGGAATAACACGCACGAGGTGGGCATTTGCCATTGGGATATTCTGGTGATCTCAACTGAGGGACGCAGGTACTGGAAAAGGCACGAAAGTTGAACTTGCATAAGAAGCATACGGTTGAAAAGAAGGAAGTAGGTCGACTCGGGCACCTGTTGGGAGGCCACACCACACTGCTAGGTACTCAATTTGTTCTCTTCGCGGTTTATATTACCACTGGAAGACGAGGCCAGAATAAGGAACTCCGATTCCCCAATAGATGAGGATTTTTTCAAGAGTCTCAAGCAACTCCATCGGGTAGGTTAGTGAAGGGGGTAGTGGTCCTGTGTACCAGTTTATGGTTAGGTACGCATTGAGGCAAGACACATGTTGGATGAGCTCAATGATAGTGATAGCACGAGAACTGTACAGGGCGTTGCCGCTGATGCATCTTCCACCCCTTCATCTACCTCCCAAGAGGTTGGTGGAAGCAGTGTGGGGGGGGGGGGCAATATGCACATGGTCAACTACATGTGTTGGTGAGAATTTGAAAATTATGAGTGAATTTTGGAAAATTCTTGTTGGTTTCTGTGCATTTATAACCGAACGCGTACATTAGTGAGGAAACTCCTGAGCTCAGCTGAGAAAAGCGAACATATATTCCAACACTTGCTCCTAGAGAACTTTTTAGGGGAACTCACACGATGAGCTCAAGGGGGCATTCCACTACGACGCAGCTCTGGCAGTCGACATTCTGCATCAAACATCGGATCTACAGGAGATTGCTTACGAACGTATCTTTGTGTGGATACAGGTAGAGTGGGAGAGGGTATGCATTGTAACGGCTGGTTGCAGAGGCAATGCAAGGAGTTGATCACCGTGGCTGATGACTCTGAAGCGGAAGAGGAAGTCTCTAGGCGTATAAGGAAGGGACTGCAAGTCATTCGACACAGGACAGTATATTTCAACCACTCGGCTAAGGTGAGGTCATCATCATCATCATTTACACAGGAGGGTACTTGAACGCTCAGGAAATATCGCGGGTTCGCCGTCAGCTGCTGATGCAGAAGTTCCATGAGACTCTCACGAAGGGCGGACCCACCAGTCGCCCCATAGACATTCACGCCTATGACATTGTTCGGTGGGGTTATGATGGTCAATGTAACGAGAAATGTTTGGTTAGGTATACGAACGATATGCTCGCGTGGATACATGAACAAGTTGCTGCGGAGCGAGAGTTCTTTATACAGACCTTTTCCGAGGATGAGGAGACGGAAGGAAGAAGTC
>NW_003202385.1:282451-307171 GCF_000006405.1 Perkinsus marinus ATCC 50983 | reverse complement strand
TACTCAGCATCAAGATAGGCGTTGCCCTCTCTCATAATGCGCTCCTGATGCAAAGGCAAGTCTCCTACCAACAACACGGCCTACACTCCACCTGCGCCGGCTTCCCGGAACCAGGACGATGTCGATTGAACCGATCGACGATGTCCCTACCCGGAAAACTATTGTGGGAAATACCGTGGGTAACCTACATGCCCTGAATGACGGTTCCAATAGGCGCAAAGTTTTGCCTGTCTAAAGCTGTATTATCTCCAGTGTTGATAAAAACCTGAACATCATTTTCAGTCCAGATGGACATCGCTTCTACCTCACTTGAGTACTCCTCGAATTCGGGTTATCGGACTTCGCGAAACTTATACTCCCTCTAACGTTAGAGGCCTGACCAAAATCGTGGAGCTAAGTCGTGACTAATGGCCTACCCGAACAGGCTCGTCCATGAGGGGCATCCCGAGCCACTTAGAGCCCACACCAGGACTGCCACTGATGCCGAACTGCACAACAAAGCCGGGCTCTACTCGGAAAACACGAGTATCATCGTAGAAGTGAGTCGAGATGAGCTCCATAAATCTAATACAGCGATGATAAGGCTAGTGCTGCTTAGACGAACTGACCTGTTAAAGCCTATGGGCGCAACACTAGGGAAGACAGCCAATGTGAAGAAGCCGAATGATTCTAACGTACCATCTCCAGCCGGTAAATTCGAGACGCTGCATTTGACCTGGCGTGAACGAGAGCAAAATAGATGCTTGGGGTGAGCCGGAGGGCACCTGCACATGGGGTAGGCCCTCTCCCGCTAGAGCCCTCCCATCATCATCAGCAAGCAAGATAAGGGGCATCATAGAGTAGAGGATATAGCGGCATTGCATCAGGGTAAAGAGCTGCTGATTCAGATAACATCTCACGCCCATATAGAACAACACAACAGTAACGGGGGGGAGCAACAACGGCGAGCGTGGACGGTACATGCCATAGAGAAAGGACTATCATTGGACTGATTCTATAGACCATGCAGCAAGCTCGCCGATCGGTGGTCTCGTGTGCCTGAGTCAGTGAGCCCCTGCAACCCTTTTGGTCAGTACCAGGCTTACATGCCTCCGCTGGGGTCGAGTCTTTTAGGTACTGCGTCGTACCATAGATTGCTGCCAGCGATCCGATAGAACTCTTAGCGTTCCGGGTAGTACGCTTCTGTCTACTACCAGACCTCGTTCTCGGCCTTGACTCACTAAAATGAAGATTGGTGACGGTCGCCTCAGTCACCGCTCACCTTGGCATCTCGTTAGGTGACACACTGGCCATCTCCAACCCCTCCATGGCTTCCTGTGCCACCGCCCTAGTGCACTCGAGGGCTGCCTCAGTGAGGACCGACGCCGCTACGTATCTTCAATAATGTAAACCAGTTTGGTTCCAAAAGCTGGAGTCGACTGACTTAACAGCTCTGCCGAGTCTTCGATATGGTAGCGTCCTCCTTGTTGGCTTATTCAGCACAACCCTCGCCCATCGTACCGAGTCCATAAGCCCCGATGGGTCTATACCCGCCTCTCGGCAAATCGCGCTCCATAGAATATCCTTGTTGCTATTGACATGCCCGACATCGTCCAACGTCTTCAGTCGGAGAGCGAACATCTCCCTGCTGAACCCAATGGCACCGTCAGAGAAGTACTGATAGGCTTCCTCAGGAGTACTGAAACTATGCTTGAGATAATCGATGAACTTATCAAGGCAGTGTCGGCTTTCGTGAGCCACCGGGAGGACCTCAATAAGAGGTGACCTTCTACGGGTAACAGCAGCAGATACGGGCCGAGCCTTTCGATGTGCATTGGAGGCCCGTCCCTGCTTCACCACTATATGATCGTCGTAGCGATCGACTAACCGCCTACCATAAAAGGAATCTCCACACATAGGAACAGGAGATAGCGGGCTCACCCTAGGGTTTCCTTGTTCGACCGGAGCAGCTCCTCTATAGGCGCTACTGACTGCCCCCCAGTACCCTCCTTTTGATTCTGATACACCATAAGAGCTCCCAGCGCCTCATAGTAGGCCTGCATGGACTTCACCAGAGCTGAGATAGTGAACTGAGACCAGCCAGCACCTCTAGTTCATGCAATACCCAAGCATCGCTACCTCCATCTCGCTTTGCTTAGCTTCCTGTTGGCTCAGTCGAGCGTCAAGATCGGTCTTGATGGTCTCCTGGGCTTCCATACCACTCTCCAGTGAGGCGACCAATTCCTGAAGCCCAACTGAGCACCCAAGTGATAGTCGCCATTGACAGTGTACATTCCTCGTTCCTTCACAGAGATGGTCAGTCACTAGAGCGGTCACTCGGATGAGTTCTTCGTCAGAGCTATCGGCAGTCAGCCCATCTGCCCCCTCACAAGACTGGGGCTTCATCAACCCTAACACCCCAACTCTCTATCTATGGGATGAGATATCGGACCTTCCAGTTTCTGTGCGACCTTCCTGGTTTCCTCCACTCCTTGTCCATCGTCCTTCACTCCACACAACCCTTCCCGAGGGCCCTAGAGAGCAACGACGATGACGTTGTGGCCAGTCCGGAGAAGTTCGAACTAACCTCTAGAGCTGAGGCGTCGTCTATGGAGGACTGTTCAACTACGACAATTGGAGCACTCGGGCCTAGATAAGGTCTTATAGGGCTGCATGGCAAGCTGAACCTCCTCACCTCCGAGACCAGGCGACCAGTAGTCCCCATCTCTACCGAGGAGTTCTCACTGCTGTCGGGCGCGCTAAACTCCGATATTCTTCCGCAGGGGCTACCGTGGTCTCAACGGGAGTTCGAGTAGCGGTGGAATTATCTACTCTAACGATGAAGAAGTGCCAAACGGGACCCAATAGCCTACCCGAACTGACTGACCACGTGAGCGCTGTGTCATCACCCGGCGAAGGCATCACTGGCGCTTGATACCCTTCTCCCTTATCGGCTCCCCCGCGCCTCTTCCTTGCCTTATACCGGCCCTTCAAACGCTCAGCGAAGGAAGACAGTGCTGTCGTGAGTTTCTATAGAGATCACGTCTTTCCATCTCTCCTCAGACCCCCTCCCCACACTACCTTCTTCTGAGAACCACGCGATGGTCCCGGACTTTGAACGGGAGCATCCATAGCGAGTAGCGCTTCCCAGTACCTAAACGAACGGTACTACCATTGACCACACGGTCTACAGACTACTACGGCTTGTCGGTTATGAGAGCCAATGCATTGGTGTATGCATTGAGACGACAGCTCGCAGCTTCCTGTGGGCTTTCCCACGTGGTTTCTCCCGTCTTAGCGTTGTAATAGTACCTACTGTTGAGATAAGCTCCTAATACCACAACAGAGGCTATCACTCTCTCCCATTTCTGCTCTTGGTAGCCTCCCAGTCGTCGACTCCGGACGCAGTAATCTCTTCCTTGAACCGTTGCAACTCCTCAGCGCATGCTTTCCCAACCTGGAAGCATCGCTACAGCGAACACAAGGGATGACCATTCCTACCAAGTCCCGCTGCTGTTGTCGCCATAGAGACTCCCTGAAGAAGCCGATGAGACGACTGTATACGTCGTGATAGGGATGTTCCCATGAAGGCCTCTTGTCAATTAGATGCGCATAGTACCTACACGCACCGTCGCAGTGGTCGGGAGGAATCGAGAGGCTTACACTCTTCCAGTGACCTTATCTATTTTCCTCGACCAATAGCTTGGCAATGGGCATCGTTCCTCCACCATGCAGTCAATGAGTAGCTTATGAAGCCAGGGTTCTCGAACTTGATAAACGTCAAGAAGAGCACAACAGTGACTGAACCCAAAGCGAGGTAGGCGCCCAGTCCCGTCACTGTCACTACCTCAGGTCGACTTTATCAATGTCGAGATTTCCATGAAGTCGAGTAGAAGTCATTTTCGGCAAGATTGCATTATTGGATTATAACAATCTGGTGATGGGTGAAAGTGTCCCGCTGCTAGAGACGCGGGTTCGACCCCTACAACATGCACTTTTCGCTCGACCTCGCTCGAAATTCTATATTTCCATTCCCTCATCGACGATATCCGCATCCCAAGCAAGTAAAGGTTGGCCCTTTCTTGACGATAAATACAACATGATGTTCTTCCGAAACAAATTACACAGTGTCAATCGTGCGGCCTTCAAAGACCCTCCTCAGACTAGGATCATCCTTCATGATATCATCAACCTTCGTAGTAAGCCTCATAAGGACTCCTGCTGAACTCATCACTATGGCGTAGGGTATAGCTACATACAATGCCCGGTGTAGCGGCCTGCGATTATTCATTTGGACACACACTCTGATAACAAGACGCATTGGTTACGGAAGATTTCACATGATGACACTTACCCTATAGAATAGAGGCCGACTGCTGACCCTGTAGATGCTAGTACCGGCCTCACGTAGTGGCGTACGTCGAAGAGAGTGGCCATTCTCCTTTCATTGCCTTCTAACCACACCTCTTTCACAACCCTGAGGTTGCCTTCTAGCGATTCAACATGATTCCTCAGCCTTGCATAGCGGCGAGCAAACCAATTGGGCCTATGGGCTGTGGGAGCGACAGTAACTGTATTTCCTGCATTCAATACGTCACTAGCGCTGGTGGGCCGATCTGTGAAGAGGTTCTCGAGGACAAGGCCGCCGGGCATAACTAGGCTGATCAACTCAAGCTGGCGTTCTGGGAGGGAGCAAAACGTTGACCATTTAGCGATGCACTACGCAATGCCAGGGGGAATTCACTGAAAAAAAACCTACAGCGACGAGGCAACACTCAGAGAGACGGGTAGTATTAATAAGAATGAAGAGATATACCAACGTACAACTACCGGTCTGATGACGAGACATCACACTGCATATCGTACGCCGGCTCGAAGAGGAAAATAACAAATACTGAGAGGCCACTGAAGTGAACTGTCACAAATGACAAAAAATGTAGAGGGTAATATACACTGGTGGAAGAGAGAACTGAATAGAGTACAAGAAGAGATAGATGAGAACATGATTCCGGAAGAAATCACCGATAATAACGGAGGAGTGCAGAGTATAAAACCATCATGCGAACACGCGGGGGCTAACCGCTAGTAGCGACCAAAGAGCATCCCGTCAGTTGATTCAAGTTAGCTGCGACTATGCCATACACTACTCAGACTTCCTACCCTTGAGTCGATAACTCGACTCGCCCACCCTTGGCTGCAAACCGGAACGTTGAACTGCGACTTGAGTAACCTACAGACCTCAGAATACATGTAGCCAAAGTAGTGACATACAGAGAGATCTAACCGAGTAGTTCAATGATACCTGCCTAGGGACGGCAGTGGGGGGGGGGGGGGGTAAAAGGAAAAACATGGGGATCGTACCCAAACGACGACTGACTGACAACAACAGTATAACAGCCCAGTAGTCTTGGGAGTTGAATTATCACCGAATTGCCATCTTGGCCTCTTGACCTAACTCACACACCGTATAGTCTCTCGTCACTTGAACTCTTGAGCATGTTCCCATGCTTCTCCAATACAGGAGAGGACGGCGGAGATCATCCTTCGCTCAACAAGGAAAGCATCGCCAGTCCTGCGGCTCGCTGTGAGCAAGGGTAGCACTACTACCATCTCTGTTTAAACACAAAATATATTCCCTAAATCGAATACCATCGCTGGCCTAACCGCATCTACTGTATATGATGCCGTTCCGTATAAAGCATTCACATCGCCGCCAGTCTAAAGCACACCTCACCCGCGATGAAGGCTGGGCGGGGTACGGAACGCGTTTTTGATACAGAGGATTTATCCGATACCACACGCTAGAAACAAAGTGTTAACCGATACATTGACAAAACATAAATTAAACCTAGAAATGATATCTCGTAATCTCGGTACTATGGCCAATCACCATACCTATAACGGAGTACTCTGAGCACTTAGTCAAGAGCCATAATACCTATGGCATTATGGCTGTTATGCAATTCTTGCTATTTTTAGGTTATGGTATTATGTTATTGTTATAAACCCGTCCCGTTGCTTGGTGCTAGCAGTCGACTCACCATCCCCATAACTGGGAATTGTCGGGACAACACTAGTGTAATGCCTTGGCTGTCGTCATGGTATCGCTCCAGCCAAGTCGCACAGAAATTACCTCCCTAGCTCCTCTTCATCCACACTATCGCCACACGTAGATTTGCAAGCACTTGCGGTACTGTTGGAACCTCCATAAAATTTCAAAGCATCAAGTGCTCCCACTTTGGCTTTTGACTTTCGGGTTCTTGTCAGAGTACAACAGTTTCAGTGGGCATGTTGGTAGTAAGTTTAAGGGGTGTTTAAGGGGTTCTATGAATCATTCTCAAGTGACGGGGTTGAGCTTATCACATGACAACAACAGCACGACCGGGAAATTCGGAAGAAACAGCCGGTCGAGGCTCTATCACAGCCGCGGCGGTCGGGGCTAGCACTTCCCAAGCCTTACAGAAGAAGGTAGTGATTGGGATGTCCGGGCTTGCTAGATAGGACGTAGACTGGGTACTATTCTTGTGTCGGGCGACGATACTATCGAGGGAATCAGTAGACTGAATTAATGTAGACTTCGAATTACGTTTTAGAGTAGTTATGAAACTTTGTGAATTGCAATCGTGAAGTCCTCACGAATAACGGGAAAGATGCGTTCTCTATTGCGGTTCTGTTGGCACTGTACGAGGAAATAATAGGCTTCTTAGCGGTGCATGGGCTACATCACAGGAGTGTAAATCTATCGAGTTATCGTGGGTACACTAGTAGAGAGGTTGATATGGATCTTACGATCATTCTGGCTAGGTTCAGAAAGTGTTGTCACTGCGATTCGAACCTGGCAGCTCTCTAGCTGTCTTGCAGACGCTCTCCTCATTTTATGGTGAAGGCAACAGTGTGGATCAGAGAAGGAACCTTAGGTAGATGACGAAGGCGTCTTCGGGGAACTACGACGACTCGCTCAGATACATGATAGAAAATGAGAATCTTATGTTGAATAAGGAATTTGTTAATAACTTCTCGGAAGTGGAGTCGGCCGTTGAGGACATGTAAGGACGATGGCGGGAGGTGGATGAAGATTCAACTGGAACAGGTCGAAACGTCTTAGCGACTTGGAGAGTCTCTTGGATGCAGCTTCGGCGCAGCTGCAGGACTCTCGGAATAACACGCACGAAGTGGGCACTTGCCATTGGGGTATTCTGGTGATCTCAACTGGGGGACGCAGGTACTGGAAAAGGCTCGAAAGTTGAACTTGCATAAGAAGCACACGGTAGAAAAGAAGGAAGTAGGTCGACTCGGGCACCTCTTGGGAGGCCACACTGCACTGCGAGGTACTCGATTTGTTCTCTTCGCGGTTTATATTACCACTGGAAGACGAGGCCAGAATAAGGAACTCCGATTCCCCAATAGATGAGGATTTTTTCAAGAGTCTCAAGCAACTCCATCGGGTAGGTTAGTGAAGGGGGGTAGTGGTCCTGTGTACCAGCTTATGGTTAGATACGTATTGAGGCAAGACGCATGTTGGATGAGCTGAATGATAGTGATAGCACGAGAACTATAGGGGGCGTTGTCGCTGATGCATCTTCCACCCCTTCATCTACCTCCCAAGAGGTTGGTGGAAGCAGTGTGGGGGGGGGGCAATATGCACATGGTCAGCTACATGTGTTGGTGAGAATTTGAAAATTATGAGTAAATTTTGGAAAATTCTTGTTGGTTTCTGTGCACTTATAACCGAACGCGTACATTAGTGAGGAAACTTCTGAGCTCAGCTGAGAAAAGCGAGCATATATTCCAACCTTCGCCCCTAGATAACTTTTTAGGGGAACTCACACGATGAGCTCAAGGGGGCATTCCACTACGACGCAGCTCTGGCAGTCGACATTCTGCATCAAACATCGGATCTACAGGAGATTGCTTACGAACGTATCTTTGTGTGGATACAGGTAGAGTGGGAGAGGGTATGCATTGTAACGGCTGGTTGCAGAGGCAATGCAAGGAGTTGATCACCGTGGCTGATGACTCTGAAGCGGAAGAGGAAGTCTCTAGGCGTATAAGGAAGGGACTGCAAGTCATTCGACACAGGACAGTGTATTTCAATCACTCAGCTAAGGTGAGGTCATCATCATCATTTACACAGGAGGGTACTTGAATGCTCAGGAGATATCGCGGGTTCGCCGTCAGCTGTTGATGCAGAGGTTCCATGAGACTCTCACGAAGGGCGGACCCACCAGTCGCCCCATAGACATTCACGCCTACGACATTGTTCGGTGAGGTTATGATGGTCAATGTAACGAGAAGTGTTTGGTTAGGTATACGAACGACATGCTCGCGTGGATACATGAACAAGTTGCTGCGGAGCGAGAGTTCTTCATACAGACCTTTTCTGAGGATGATGAGGAGACGGAAGGAAGAAGTCCTTGCGGCGACTCGGACAACACGTCTTCGGGGGAGAGTAAGGATCTATACTTTTAGTCATATTTTATTACTAGTACTCCTATTTCAGAGCCGATGGTATGGTGGGAAGGCCTTGGTACGGCTCTGAGTGGTGTAGCAGAGCATCTCCGCCACAAAATTGACGTCGCTGTGTAATCCTTCGTTCAATTCTCTCAAGTGTCAATTCTCGAGTTGCTGTCATCTTCAGGACAGGCGGATACGCCAACCTCCCACGCACAGCATCCGGCTCAGCCAACGATGACACCAGTATCCGGGCTGAGTCGTTTAGAGGCGACCTCAGGAGTAGGGCGCGCAGCAACTCTATCTGGGATGACACCATCGGTCACGGCCCTGGTCCGGTGGAGCTATTCAAGGTATCGCTCAGATCGTACTCAGTCAACTGCTTTCATTTTCCGTTCAGGTGTCTAAGCTTCTTTCCTTTTTTGAGATCACTTTACGACCATTAGTTCTGCCGGCTGATGCTACGGATGATATTGTGGTTGAAGAAGTGAGTAGAGCTCAATATGAACGAACCGTTGATGGTCGTGTACTTTCAGCCCTTGTTGGCCATACTGTCGGATTTGGGAACGCAGACTCATCGGAGCTTTCTCGATGCGTGGGAGGCGCAGGCCCAGGCGATTCGTTCTACCAGCACGTGAGCACGGGTCTTACTGACCACCACTTGCCATTGCATTAACAGGTATCTGCTGTCAGCGTCTTCCAGTTTGCATGACCTTTCACCACCAGCTTTCGTGGAAAACACAGTGCACTCACTTGAAGAAGTAGGAGATAAGTCGTTGCTGTCGACTCTGTTACTATCGCCTGTGTGATTGCATGGTCCCCGTTCCGGGTGCGTCTGTGAGGACCCGACGGCGACTGTTGATGAGGCTCTATCTTTATGCGATTCAAAGGCTATGCTGTGCACTCTGCTCATCGCTTAGCTAAGCCATGATTTTCTAAAGACTGATCTGTTGTATCATAATCACGCTTTCTGCTAAGATACTGACCATATTCCAAGAGAGTCATACGATGCTGTGGGGGGTGGCAGGCAAGGACAGCCAAACTGACGAAGAGCGGGCTCAGGCTGAATTATTCCCGGTGGCGTCCTGGTCGATTGGCCACGAACCTGTCGCTCTGTTCATTATTATCCGATCAGATCCTCGCTGGGGCTCTCGACCCATTGCTGCAATTTTGCCAGCAGATCTCGACGGCAATGGCCAAAGGAGATGCACCGGTCTTCATGCTCAACTGTCTCGCAGCTATGCAAGAGCCGTTACTCCGATTCCCTTTCACAGTACAGTCGAATTGATTTCACGTTCCATGATCAGTAGTGTTATACTTCAGTCCCAACGTGTCACTATGTTGCACTCACTCATTGAAGACCAGATGAATGAACTAATCAAGGAACATTCTGAAGTGAGGATGCCTCGCCCACAATGCTGTTCCCGTTTCCGAGCTACAACGGGCTCGCGGCTTCGATGTTTTTGTTCTCATCTCAGTCCACGCTTAGACAGTTAGGGTTGGCGGAGATGCTGCGACAACTCTCTGAGGGAAAAGATATTGATCCTATGACTTTGTCGGCGTGCTTCAGAGGCTTCTACACTGCGCTTTTCAACATTAGTGAGTACCGCTCGGGGGACAATTGCACAGCTTCATTCATTCATCAGGTGGAGCACTATCTATCCCCGCCATTGATCGTCTCAGCGACCGCTCTCTCCGCTCCCAAGCGAGACAGGGTGTGTGCCTCCAAATAGCTGATGCTTATGAAAAGGTCTACAACTATGCAGCTGAGCACTTTCCTGATGTTCACGCCAGTCATAGTCCTGATAGTGTTCGAGCATTGCTTGATGTATAACTTGCATAGGTTTCTCATACCACATTGTTGTGTCAAACAGCTTATATATGAGATCCGTGAGTTACCGAGTTAAAGAGATTCAATGGACTCGGCTATTCATCAATCATTAGTAAGAAACCGCCCAAAGGAATATATAAGGATCATCCCATCGCCCACTGAGCACACTGTCGATCTCCAGAAGAATGTTACGTAGCATGATACCCCGTTAGCGTTACCTAAACGTTGTTCAGTAAACCGCATCTATTTCGACTCATTCATCGAACAACTTGACGAATCTTTCTATGGCGCCAATGCGTCATCAGTAGCGACAACAATGGCATAGAGAGTTTCCTCAGAATTTACTGATCGCTCGGAAGCATTTGCCCTGTACAAGCTAGATCACTGCTGTCCGATCGCCTTAGTCTAGTTTACCGTTAACCAATCCGTTCCTTAGAGTTCTACGGCTTTGCTGCGTGATGTTGTGGAATGCCTCGCGTGGAGCGTCACTATGGCCGTGGCCGTGGAGCGTCACTATGGCCGTGGCGCATGGCGCGTGACTGTAAATACGTACAGTCGTAGATACATATGTATATGGATACGTACAGACGTGAGGTAACCCTTCGATTGGCCTGTAACTAGGCCTGCCAGTATGAGCTATACTATCGTGTAGATCGGCTCAGTTCGGCCCGATGAGTACAGTCTATTCATCCCTGTTCTTGTATCTCTGCTATGGCGCCGTGTGCGGGAATAGCTATGCCTCTGCGTGCCTTGGAATTCATGGGAGGTCTTGACATGCTTATGTCGGATGTGAACGGAGTTTCTGGATCACTCGATGATCCTACTCGCTTCGCAGAGCTGAGCTCGTGTGTGCCATCTTCGGTTCATCCTCCCGCGGGTATTGCATAGTACGACTTATACTTTTGATCTATATGATGCCTGATTGTATCATGTAAGGCTTTACGTGCTATAGGATATTCTGTAATGTCTCTGATGAAGCTGTGGACTTACATCCTCGGATGCGCGACTGTTAAACTGTTCACTGAGGCTGT
Source organism: Perkinsus marinus ATCC 50983 (assembly GCF_000006405.1). Taxonomy (NCBI): domain Eukaryota; phylum Perkinsozoa; order Perkinsida; family Perkinsidae; genus Perkinsus; species Perkinsus marinus. Next base: position 295,879 of record NW_003202385.1, on the reverse strand, counting down.
GGTTCTCAAGGAGGAGAAAGGTCTGAAGTAGGTCGGCTCTCGAATGAACAACGGGAGCACTTTCATCTCTTTTTCAGTTGGTCCCTGGGTCCTCACAGCGCTCACCGCAAGGCCAACGACCAGCAGAACAGTTCTGTATATGAGTATCCCCCGAACCAGCTATACGGCCCGGTGGTCAATGGTTCATGCCCTACAGTTAATGGCATCAGACAGTACGCCGCCATTTCCTATCAGGTGAGAATCTATTTGATTACTGATGAGCAGCTGAATTTGGTCGTTTGTTGGATGACTGATACCCGCTTCCAGGATCCTCATTACTCGACATGCATGCCGATTGTCGCCCCACACAGACCCTGCCCGCCTGCTCTAGCTGAAGCCAAGCCTGTGCATGATGGATTTGATCCACTATGCTACGTACCGTGTGCAACTGTAGGTTACTTCGTCAGCTCTGGATCCTGTATGGTTGCTCTCTAAGGGGGGACCATCGTTCGTGTCTGTAACGAATATCATTGCGAGTCTTACTTCATCTCTCATGAAGTTGCTATTCAGTGCTGACGGTCTCCGAGCTCCCCTTGTTTGAGCTTCCTATTTTTCCTCAGGGGCTGGACTGCCAGGAAGGAGCCGCATGTCGCGCTACCAGCCGAACTAGACTGTGCGGGTTTTATACCCCAAGTGGATAAAGAGAAGGCAGGAGATGAGAAATGATGCTTCGAATACTCCATTTCTAAGAGTACTCTTTCGTCATCAACTTTGCGGCATGTTCAACAGGGTGTATATCTTACGCCTGCTGTATCTCCATGTCTCAGAAGGTTGACTATCTGCTTAAGCATTTTTCGTATGACTTTCCGGTCAAACAATTTTCCATTCCACTATAGTCAAGCAACGGTCTGCATTGAATAGCGAGTTTTGTTGAGAGTACTCTCGTGCAGGGAATGTCGACGGGATATCTTTGCACATCCATGGACAATGTCTATTAGGCATCCAGATTGGACACCAGGGGTGCAACCTTTTCCAAACTGTCGCCATTGATGATAAAGACTCGTTTACCAGACAATCCGCATGTAGTCCAATTGTAGTAGAGGTTAGTACTTCCCCACAGCACTGTGATAAGATGGGTAACGCTTGACCATTGACCAACAAGGGAATCGCCAGTGGAACAACCCAGTGGTGGTGTTTCAGTCGATTTTTCATCAGTTTCGGTGACTTCGGAACTCATTGAAATTACCGTCCAAAACAGAGGCGGAAGGGGACGAGTAGTGTGGGATAGTTCTCCAGGCATACCCAAGTAACCGTTGTTCCTTCTATGACTAGCACGCACAACCACATTCATGCTCGCTACCAACTAACTATCGATCCCGAAGGTACAGAAAGCTAGAGTGAATACCACTAAAGAATTAAAGTCTATTCTGAGCGTTGTAAGTCTACCCTGCTCGATGGGGTTACATCCAAGTTGGCAGTCACGAACGATTATACAGCCGCTACTTTGGCAGCTTCCAGTCTGATGATTCTAGTTTGATGTCTGGGGCTGTATGCGGATGATACTGATTCACGAATCTGAGTCCATCATTCAACCCACCCTCTGATTTTTTCATCTGAGTAAATACTCAGGCTCACTTGTTGCATCAGGATCCGCATACGGCCCCCGGACTGTAGTACTACAAAAATCGACCAAGACAGGAATCCTGTCACAGGAGGCCGATTCATCCGGATGGATCCTGATCATGGAATATGAAAAGTGCATAACATGTTCCAAAATTTAGCGGAGCGGAGCGTTTGCGTGCAGTCCCATTCAGCATGTTAGGCCACCTTATCCAATATAACGAAATTGAAAAAGCCTTTCTCCTGTAGGATCTATTGTTGGGCACTAATGACCACTGCCTTGGACCTCAATGAGCCCTACTCGAGTGCTGAGCTCAAGAAGGTTGCCTCGGTAGAGTTTGGTATCTTATCACCGCAACAGACGATAGCTCAAAGTGTATGTAAAGTGGATACAGGGAATATATATGTGGATGGGGTACTATGGGTTGAGGGCATGATGATGATGATGTTGATATGTATTGCTGTGTAGGAGCCGGTCCGAGGGGGGCTTTCTGATCCAAGACTTGGCTCGGTTGATCCACGTACACCGTGTGAGACCTGCGGTATGAAGATGCGGGATTGCCCAGGACATTTCGGCCATCTGGAGCTTGCCAAGCCGATGTAGTATCCATGCCCTCGGTCAGCTTAAAAGTTGTTGATAGGTATCATGGTGGCTTTTTGAAAACGACATTGAAGGCGTTACGATGCGTGTGTTACTATTGCAGCAAGCTGTTGGCAGACCCCAACGACCTCGTTATCAAACGTGTGCTCCGAGTGAAAAACCCAAAGACTCGACTGCAAGCGGTAAGGGTGGGGAGCTTCTCTTCCTACGTGGAGTTCATTTTCAGATGTCTGTGATATGCAAGTCTAGGAAGGTGTGCGATAGTGGAGGAATGGAATCGGTGATGAAGAGCGGTGGCAAGCAGCAAGATGAGGATATTGATGATGAAGATGTTGCTCATACCGGTACGTTAGTACACCCTTCAACGACCAGTCTTGTAGTTTTGAACATGTTAGGGTGTGGCTACGCTCAACCCTCGTATACAGTCCAGGGCATGCAGATTATCGTGTCCTTCCCATCATCAGCCAACGAGGAAAATGAAGATGGTGTGGTAGTGGATCAGGGTGATACCAAACGCCCTTTGAGCGCAGAGACAGCGTAAGTACCCCTCCTCCTACTCTAGTGAAGGGATTATGTTCATCGATTTCAGGTACAACATCTTGTCTCGGATATCGGTACCCGACATGATAGCGATGGGTTTCACTCCGGGGAGATCAGAGCCCTCCTGGCTGATTCTAACTGTGGTCCCTGTACCGCCCCCACCGGTCAGGCCTAGTGTTGCATGTAATGTTTTTAGTAGTTGAGATCCTTAAATTGACGGTTTCTTGGTAGTTGGTGGTGGTACTGACAGGGCTGAGGATGATCTCACTCTCAAACTGCAGGATATCGTTAAGGTTAATCAGATGCTGAAGAGGCAACTGGAAACTGGTAGTAGCTGTTTTAGTTATGGTAGTAGCTGAAATCAGTGTTGAAATTCATGTTCGCATTCCTCAGCTGAGCTCATGAGTTTCCTCACTAACTATAGAAGTTCCTATAAACCAATGAAAATGTTATAAAGCTTTTTCAGAACTTGCATATTGTCACCAACGCACGTAGTTGATTATGTACATATTTCCCACACTGGCTGTAGTGGTAGTGGTAACTGTAGGTAGACTGGTCCTGCATCAGGTGCTGGTAGTCATATAGTAAACGAGATAGCAGCATTACTACAGTGGCATCTATATACTCTACAGGATAACAACATACCCGGCATGCCTGAGGCTCAGACCAAGAGCAAGAAGGCTATTAAGAGTATTAGGTCCCGGCTGAAGGGAAAGGAGGGACGGTAGTGAGGGGAACGTATCTGCGTTCGTGGGCAGGCTGAGGGCAATTTTCAGGATTCGTGGCAATCTGATGGGAAAACGAGTGGATTTCTCTGCTCGTACTGTCATCACTGGAGACCCGAACATCGATATTGATCAAGTTGGTGTGCCAAAGTCTATTGCTATGAACCTTACCTTTGCTGAAAGGGTCACTCCACTGAACTACGCGAAGATGAGGGAATTGGTAAGGACATTGGGAGGGCTTGGCTGGCTGAATGATGATGAGGTGTGTGTGGCTAGGTGATGAGAGGACCGACGTCGTGGCCTGGCGCTAAGAGGATTATAAGGGATGATAATAGCTGTATCGATTTGAGGTTTACCAAACAGGCTCAGGTGAGTTCAGTGAGGTACGCTTGTTGTTGTTGGTATGAGGAATTTTGATAGGATATTGTACTACGATACGGCTGGAGGGTGGAGAGGCATATGCAGGATAACGATCTGGTCATCTTTAACCGTCAGCCGTCTTTGCATAAAATGTCTATGATGGGGCATAGGGTGAGTGCTTGTTGGAAAAAGTGGTTTTGGGATTTCATGGAATTTCCATTCAGGCTAAGATTTTACCATTCTCGACATTCCGTTTGAATCTGTCTGTGACTTCTCCTTATAATGCTGATTTCGATGGTGATGAAATGAATATGCATTTGGCGCAGTCGCACGAGACTAGAGCAGAGATCAGGAACATTATGATGGTCCCGAGACAGGTTGTTAGTCCACAGGGAAACAGGCCGGTACGGAGAGGAAGGGGACTATGACGGTGGTACTGTTGCTGCGTATCTCAGGTGATGGGTATTGTCCAGGACTCACTCCTCGCCTCAACACTGCTCACGAAACGTGATACCTTCATAGAGAAGGATATGTGTATGCAGTTGTTGATGTGGTTACTGCCAGCTAGTTGGGATGGTGGTAACATGCCTATGCCCTGCATTTTGAAGCCTCGTCCGCTTTGGTCTGGCAAGCAGCTGTTCTCTATGCTCTTGCCGAAGATTAGTCTACAGAAGGATGCTGGTATAGCTAGTAAGAACCGAGGAGATGACCCATGGTTCTCAAGGAGTGACTGTCGGGTAGTAGTAGTAGTAGTAGTAGTAGTAGTAGTAGTAGTAGTAGTAGTAGTAGTAGTAGTAGCAGTTGTAGTAGTAGTAGTAGTAGTAGTAGTAGCAGTTGTAGTAGTAGTAGTAGTAGTAGTAGTAGTAGTAGTAGTAGTAGTAGTAGCAGTAGTAGTAGTAGGGGTAGAAGTGGATGATGGAAAGGTTGTTACCTGTAGGTTATCATTCAAGAGGGCGAGATTATGTCTGGCGTCATCTGCAAGAAGACTGTTGGTGCTTCCTCGGGTGGCCTTATCCACATCACTTGGTTGGATTATGGTCCTGAAAGAACTAAGCAGTTTATTGGTAATCTCATTTTTGTCCCCTCAGCTGCTCTGGTTATCTTCTTGTAGGTGGCATTCAAAGGCTGGTGAACTTTTGGTTACTCCATCACGGCTTCACGGTTGGGTGTGCTGATATCGTTGCTAACGACGGTACCATGCAGAAGGTGGCCGACACTCTGGCACAGGTAGATCGATGGTTTTGATGAAAAGATGGTATTGGTCTATCCAGGCGAAGAGAGATGTGAGGAAGTTGGTATTGGATGCCCAGAGGGGACGGTTGGAGGCCCAGCCTGGCAAGTCTCTACAGCAGTCATTTGAAGCGCGAGTGAACCAGAGGTTGAACCAAGCTCGTGAGGTATGCGCTCTGGGTGTGGTGACAGTGGCGGTGGGGATAGTAGCATATCTCAGCAGTGCGATGAAAATTGCACATGATCAACCACATGTGTTGGTGACTTTGTGAGGAAATTGTGGGGGATTCTCGCTGGTTTCCGTGGAGTTCTAATTCGACTCGCTCATGAGCTCCGACGATTAGTGGGGAAACTCATGAGTTCAGCTGAAGAAAGCGAACATGTATTGCAACACTGTATTTCAGGATTCTGGAAGGCTCGCGGCCGATAGTCTTGATGATAAGAATAACATCATCGCTATGGTGGACTCGGGTTCAAAGGGTAACCCTATCAATATTGCCCAGGTAACTATCGATGCTCCCTTCCCTTCACTAGAGTAGTGTTCATACTACTAGCATGAACCGCTTCAACCGCTATACCACTCGTCGTCTTCTTTCCATCATTCAGAGTACTGTTACTTTAAAGTGATCGGCCTTCCATAGTCGGTATTGGCGAACTACCATTGTTGCTACTATACACTAGTGCTCGCCTACTATACTACCCTAATTGCTCTCGATATTAGTGTAGATGGATATAGTGAAGCCATCTTCACTATTATCATAACTGCTACTTATAGTAGCAAAGTAGCAGTTTGAGTTTTCAGATTATAGCATGTGTCGGACAGCAGAATGTGGAGGGAAAGCGTATACCCACTGGGTTCCGGGATCGTACTTTACCACATTTCACAAAGGATGATTTCGGGCCCGAGAGTCGAGGTGAGACAGGCCCTCACAGTTTAGTCTACCATCACCATCCCTCTCAGGTTTCGTCGAGAACTCCTATTTAGCTGGCCTTACTCCTCAGGAGTTCTTCTTCCATGCTATGGGTAGGTCGAAGACAGGGCTAGTAGTAGGAAGATATTCTCGCGTTCCTCACCTGAGCTCAGGAGCTTCCTGAATAATTTTAGAAGTTTATACACGAATTTTGGTGGAAGGGCACGAAATCAACGAAAATTCCTCAAACTTTGCTCAGAATTTTCATATGGTTAGAAAACTAAGGATATGAGCATTTCTCCACGCTGGTAGTGAACCTCTTTTCCCTGTAGGTGGTAGAGAGGGTATTATTGATACCGCCTGTAAGACTGCCGAAACTGGATACATCCAGAGACGACTGATCAAGTCCATGGAGAGTATCAAGGTTCGATATGATGGGTCTGTGAGGAACGAGATGGATGAAGTTGTGCAGTTCTTGTAATAGGGATCATGGTTAAACGCTCGCTTCCGGTAGTACTTGTAAAGCACTGATGACCGGAGTATGATCTGATAATTCACTTGGGTTTTCGGATTTATGCAACCATCGCGACCACAATTGTTTTCGGGTAATTTTCATGTTAGGTATGGCGAGGATGGTATGACTGCCGAGTATATAGAAGACCAGGATATCGAGTTGATGAAGATTAGCCATGAGAGGCTGGCAGCTATCGCTAAGCATGACTATCTCAATCCTGATTATGGCAGAGGATGGATCAAGGATGAGAAGGTCCGCAGTAACATTCGGATGAACCATGAAGTACAGGCGGTACTCGATAGAGAATTTGAGAACTTGAAGGAGATGAAACGACTTCTATGTGAGGGGGAATGGTTTGGTGATGATGATGGGAAGGAGTGGTATTGGATTAGGTACGAAGGTGTATAAGGATGGCGAGTCACGACAGCATATTCCCATCAATGTGAGGAGGCTGATTGACCAGTGCCACTACCTCTTCCCAGCTGAGGAGGATCCTGATGTAGCATTCAAAAAGATAATGACTGCTAATGGTTTCATTGTAGTTCTATCCACCTCAAGAGGTGGTCCAGAAGGTGGAGGAGACCCTGGATAGGCTAAGGGTCATTCGAGGCCTTACTGATGACCAAGTCCTAGGCTGGGAGGCTCAGCATAATGCCACTGTGGTAGGTGTCTCTACTACACTATCTGGTTGTGTCATTGTACTGGGCAGGTCCTCCAAGCCCATCTGCGATACCATCTAGCATCTAGAAAGCTACTGGAGAGGGATAGGCTCGGGCAGAGGGCAGTCGACTGGCTGTTGGGAGAGGTAAGGTTAGTGGGGAGAAACTGGGAGGTGATCTAATGATCAGGTCGAGCAAAGATTCGAGAAGTCCCTAGTCGCTGCTGGGGAGAGTGTTGGCACCATCGCGGCGCAGAGTATTGGAGAGCCGGCCACCCAGATGACTTTGAACACCTTCCATTTCGCCGGTGTTGGTAGCAAGAATGTCACTCTGGGAGTTCCAAGGTGGGGTCAGCATTGAGACCATCTTGGCGACCATTGTTATTGCTATAGACTGAAAGAGATTATTAATGTTGCTAAGAACTTGAAGACTCCCAGTATGACGGTGTACCTGCATCCGGACTATGCTTCTGATGATGCCAAGGCCAAGCAGGTGCTAACTGTGGCTTGAGTATATGATCGACGATAGCAATGGTGGTCTGTTAGGTTCAATCCGAGCTGGAGCACACATCTCTGGGGAAAATCACGTCCTATACCCAGATCCTATTCGATCCAGATGTTCGCACATCTATTCTGGAGGAAGACAGGCAGCTGGTGGAGGAGTAGGTTTATGGTCATCGATCTTCCCATCTCAACTTGGTCGTTTTTAGATACTACGAGTTGCCAGAGGACGACTTCGACTCCTCGCGATGCAGTCCTTGGGTACTTCGTATTAAACTGGATAACTCCGTGATGATTGATAAGAAACTCTCTACTCGATTCGTTGGTCAGAAGATAGTAAGAGGGTCACTTGCTCATCTTGGTCAATCTTGGATTTCCTCAACGCTGTTCAGGTTGAAGACTACGGCGGGGATGTCCAATGCATCGTATCTGATGATAACAGCGAGAATCTGATAGTACGCATTAGGCTCCTCCGCGATACTGAGGTAGTACTGTCACTATCACTGCTACTCTACAATGATCGTGTTTTCAATAGACCGCGGAGGACGGGTCTCCTGAGATGAAGGATGATGAGGAGGATGAGGGTAGGTTGGGCACTTTGTAGGTGTATGAGGTGTGGTGGCAGATTATGATGGGGAAGAGGATTTCCGTCTGCTCAAGAAGGTGGAAGGCTCTCTACTCTCGGACCTTACTCTAAAGGGTACATAGTATTCACTTCCCTTGTCGTTGTCTATACTGCTGCTGCTGTTGGTAAGGTATACCTGGTGTCACTAAGTGCTACATGAGACAAGACAATAGGGTTCAATATAGCAGTGATGTGGGCACATTCGTAGGCATTTGTGTACGCCTGAGGTCGGCGCTGGATGGCTGTTCTTTGTAGGCTCGTAGCAGGGAGTGGGTTTTGGATACTGATGGCTGCAATTTAGAGCAGGTAAATAATGCGTGGTGCCGGGATCGAACCTGCGACCTTATCTCGTAGGTGTTGACGATGGAGGCAGTAGACAGTACTCGTACCTTCTCCAATGACATCGTGGAGATCCTCAATGTGTTGGGTATCGAGGCCTGTAGGAAGGCTTTACTCAATGAGCTGCGACAAGTGATCAGTTTCGATGGCTCGTAAGTTTTCAATTTCAAGATGCCCCCTCATGCCCCTCTACTGTTCAGTTATGTTAACTATCGACATATGTCGGTACTGTGCGATACGATGTGCCAGAAGGGACATCTGATGTCGATCACAAGACACGGTATTAATCGTGTAGAGCGAGGGCCTTTGATGAGGAGTAAGGGCCGATAGTACTTCCTTGCTTGTACATGGCTTGGTAGGTTCTTTCGAGGAGATGGTTGAGATGCTCATGGATGCTGCATGTTACGCTGAGACCGACCATATGCGGGGTGTTAGTGAGAATATCATGCTTGGACAACTGGCACCTATAGGTGGGAAACACTGTTGGAGGAATATATAATTGCTTTCCTCAACTGAGGTCTAGGAGTTTACTTAGGAATTCGAATAGAAATGTATAGAAACCAACAAGAATTTTCATATTATGACAAATGTAGTTGACCATGTGTTAGGAACGGCTGAGTGTGAGTTGTTGATCGACACGGACAAGTTGGTGGACGCCAGGCCGGTGCTACCAGAAGACGACTTAGTACTGCGAGAGGCAGCTAAGGACACAGGTAGGGGCTCCCTCGTTGGGATAGTGTCATGATCAATGAGTGTAGGAGACATGGCCGTCGGTGACTCGACTCCTCGTGATGCTGCTGATGTGGCGTTTGGTAACATAACTAGTCCGATGGCAGGGGAGTGGAGTGGGGGGTAGGACGGTCTCGATTTGAGGCTGTTGATATCAGAGTCATCTCCATTCAGTTACGATGGAGGGATGCTCTCGCCTACTTCCGGTATGATGACCTCGGGGATGTACGATGTCATGTCACCTGGTGCGGCCTTCAGCCCTACCTCCTACGCACAGTCCCCAGGATCGGTAAGGGTTGCCTCCATCCTTATCTCTATTCCTATCATATTCCTTTCTAGGCCCTCATGTCGCCGTTCTCTCCCTCGGCTATGTCGGAGTTCACACCCTCGGCCTCTGTGGGTGGGGGTATGACGCCCTTCTCCCCCTTCTCGGAGGCTGGTCCCATGACACCAGGTAAGGAAGACAATTTATATCGTGGCTCGTCATCTTCCCTTTTAGGGAGCGCGTTGTCGCCCTCTTATTCCCCTACGTCACCATCATCTGGCCCTATGAGTACGGCAATGAGTCCAAGCTATTCCCCGACTAGCCCAGCGTACTCGCCTGTTGAGCTACCTATACTCTGCACATGCCGTATAGGTATTCTCCAACGAGTCCTGCATACTCTCCTACGAGCCCCGCATATTCCCCGACGAGTCCAGCGTACTCTCCCACAAGCCCAGCGTACTCCCCGACAAGCCCAGCGTATTCCCCGACTAGCCCTGCGTAAGGCGTCTTCGTGTTTTCCCCTCCTATTCCTGGTTAGGTATTCCCCGACGAGCCCGGCGTATTCTCCTACGAGCCCAGCGTACTCCCCGACGAGTCCGGCTTATTCTCCAACGAGTCCTGCGTACTCTCCTACAAGTCCTGCTTACTCCCCAACGAGTCCAGCGTACGTCATTATCATCATCAAACTCGTCGTGAAGAGTTCTATAGGTACTCCCCGACGAGTCCGGCCTACTCCCCGACGAGTCCGGCGTATTCGCCAACATCTCCGTCGTACTCTCCTACCTCACCCGCGTATAGCCCGACGAGTCCGGCGTACTCTCCAACCTCTCCTGCGTACAGCCCGACGTCCCCTGCCTATTCCCCTACGTCCCCAGCGTACTACCATCCTTTAGTCACTAGTAGCGATGAAGGTCCTGTCGTCAGGTACTCTCCTACGTCGCCAGCCTACTCGAACACCTCCCCATCGTAAGCTGTGGAGGAGGGGGCTCCTGAGATTGGTGGCTTTCCTCAGATACTCCCCTACATCTCCTTCCTATTCCCCCGCATACTCCCCTACGTCCCCAGCGTATTCACCAGAGAGTCTGCCTACGGGTAGTGGGTACTCCCCTCAAGGAGTTGAGGAGGAGGAAGGAAAGGGAGATGATGATACTTCTAACATCAAGCGGCGTCGGGACTCTGACGAGGGCGACAAGTAGGGACTCCCCGCAGTGCTCTTCCTTATCTTACTACTATCTTAGATATTCTGATCGTGAGGATGAGCCGAAGAAGTCCAGGAAGGAGTGATCATTGGTTATGCTCGTTGCCCTCTCTGTTGGTGCCTCATCATCTAGCAGCAGCAGTCGTTCCATTTACGTTGATACTTCTTCAATCTCATGTGTGTCGTTGTCGTCGTGTTTAGAGTAGTGGTCACTGTGGGTGAGTAGTTTGTCACCTTTTTGTCATAATTACAGATGGAGCTCCCAGGAGGGATGACCCCGTCACTTTTCCCATCCCCACACCAGTGGGGTATGGACTTCAACGTCATGTCTGCTATAACGGGGTGAGCCGGCTCCTCATGCTCTACTACTACTACTACTACTACTACTACTACTACTACTACTACTACTAGTACTACTACTACTACTACTACTACTACTACTACTACTACTACTACTACTACTACTACTACTACTACTCCTGCTACTACTACTACTACTACTACTACTACTACTACTACTACTACTACTACTACTACTACTACTACTACTACTACTATTACTACTACAGATTGCTATCAGGGAGGTCCGTCAGCTTCCGCCGATACCTGAGGAATCCCCTTTGTCGCACACGAGGAGTGCTAGTCAGACACTAGTTGACTGGGCAGAGCGGACTCTAGCACCGGAATGGAAAGTAAAATCGGCGTGCTTCTCACGGGCCTCAAGATGCCCTTCCTCAGGACTTAGAGGATGAATATGACTCTACACCAGATGGAGGGGAAGACCCTCGAGAGGTAGGGTTACCTTCATCGCCCTGTACTCCTCTACGTCCTTCTTCTCAGTTGCCATCAGGACTGTGTGTAGCTATCGGTCGGACCCGGTCAGGTGACAGAGGATATCGTTCGTGCTGCCCTGGTCAGCCTCTTCGCGATTGACGTTACTGCTATGGTGGTCCAAGTAGGTAGTCGACCATGGCACGATGCTCCCGAGCTATACCCCAGTCTTGAGCACTGCATATTCCGTAACTTCATCAAGGGAGCTGCTGTCGCGTCTACCACCATGGCACTCAGTGCAGTCCTACCGAGCTTGCTTCGTCGTCAGACTACCGGAAGGTGACGGTCTCCCCTACTGCTAGCAGCACTGCTCGATCAGCCCGTTTTCTTTTATAGGGCTAGCTATTCAGCTTGCTCCGGTAGTTTTCCCATAATTTTCGTACAGAGTTGTCAACCCGTGTGCTGCTTCCCGGAGGACTTCCTTTGTCAGGCTCGCTGGTATCGGTAAAGCTCTATTCCATCCATCGCATGTACGATGTGGTGTATTCTTTGGAGGCCTCGTCAGCACTACCAACACCCTCCTGTACCTTCTAGGATCCGCCAAACGTCGACATCAGTTCGCATGGCTGGTTGGATTACTGTCAGGTAGGAGGTCGCCTACCATCACAGTGGAGCCTTCTTGTTGCCTCCCAGGTCCCTGGGTTTTGGCTCTATCGGACTCGACACAGTACTACGTAGCCGTCTTCGTCCTGGTCAGGACTGTATACGGCCTTGCTGAGCTGGGGGTTAGCATGTTGCTCTCAATAGGGCCTCCCCATGATGTCTGCTCTCAGTCTCGTGAAGCCTCTGCATTGTCCAGTCGAGCTGTTGCGGTGACCACTTCAGCAGCTGCTGTTGCCCGTATAATGTGGTGTTGGAGCAATAAGAGGCAGGAGCTGGATCCTCAGTGAGCTCTCATCATTCATATTCCCCCCCTGTCAGCGACTCCCATAGGTTGGTCGAGTTCATCATTAGACACTTCCCAAGCCTTCTCGACAATCCCCCTACTGGAGCATTGCCTCTGTTGACCTCCTCTATTAACGCTCTGAAGGAATCATTCCTTGTGCTCATTCCGACGTACCTCCTTCCACGACTCGTCCTCTCCTCCATTCGTTTACGAATTCGTGAGATTTTGGATAAGGACAGCTTCGTTGGTTTGCTGAGGTCCTCGGCATTTCTGGCCGTCTTCATCACCGCGTTGCGAGCAGGCTCCTCACACATCGGGCTCGGTTCTCTCACGGCTGGATGCGTTCTCCTCCTTGAACAGCCCTATAGACGGCAAGAGCTGGCCATATTCCTGCTAGCCCAGGCTGTTCACTCAGTTGGTGTGTGTCGACGCTTGTTGGGACCTATTCCGAGGACTGCCATCTTCAGTGTCTGCCTAGCTATTTGCATACACTTCTATATAAACGAACCGCGAGCTGTGCCACCGGGTTATCTATTCCTTATGAGGCGATTCTTTGACAGCGGTAAGAGGAGGCATCTCCCACTAGCTCCTCTGCTTCCAAAACAGAAGATGCAGGAAGAGTTGATGACACGGGACATCCCAGGTCACGAGCTGTGCTCGGTTATATGAACGGTGCTTATTCTATTTTTTCCCACAGTATGTCAGTGAAAAGCACGATGATGGTTATAACCAAATCCTTTTCGATTACTAGATGAGGGTTCGCGTTGTTAGTAGAGCCAGATGTCCATGTGTTAGAGTTCAGTTCGAGAGGGTCGACTCGTATCACCCCGTCTGTGTGGTTGAATAGGGGGTGAACGATTACCGACAGGCGTTCGATAATGGAGTTAGAGATAGTCTACAACCATCACAGACACCC
>NW_003202385.1:187593-282351 GCF_000006405.1 Perkinsus marinus ATCC 50983 | reverse complement strand
AGGTAGAAATTAGTCTACAACCATCACATATAGCACAGCTTCAAACACTGTGCAGTATGAAAGACAACATCGTCATCCAAAACGCATTGGACATGTTCAGCCACCTCCTTTCCCTTCCTCCCGTCATTCAAGTGGTCTGGAATATTCACTTGACTAGCCTCGTGAACTGATCTTAACTACTGTCAACGCCAAGTACAACCACTTCAAAGTAAATAATTCGACATGTTGGGAAGTATCATCAAACTCACTACCACGAATTGCCAACCAACACTCCTGTTGTCACACGGCATCTACCAACTACGTGTAACACAGACACACTGTGCGGAAAGTCCTCAATCGTTCCACCTATCCTCTTCCCAGGATTCACTGAACACGACAGTAACCTCACTAACACGCCAGAATACACAATATAAGATCGACCAACATGCCATGCTTCTAGCAAAGGTCGGTACCACTCTCCTCTACACCGGAGAGGTGTCAACCTCAGAACTTGAGTGAAAGGAAGGCCGCAACGCCCGCCCGAATCCACACGTCTTGGGGACGATCGCTGGGAAGCTCCAGGTACCTAAAGCCCCACCAATCTCCACGCTCTGTCTTCCCTATGAGATTCTCTAACGAGGCTCAGCACATCAGAGTAACTACTGCAGTCAGCGCACGTCCAGGACAACCGCTGAACGAGCTGACAAGACGGAAGCGTGAGCTTACTGGACGAAGTTGGTACTATGTCCTGTTGTGGAGAGAGTGCCCCTTCTAGAGAGGACCTTATACGTGGGACACATGTACACATCAGCAGGCTTCTCCCGGTCGACTTCTGGTAAGAAATGTATCATAGGGAGCTCGTTGTAACTACATGGAATACTGATAATAGTAACAATACTGTTACTAACACTTACAGTTCCTTAGGCAAGCTTTCACTCAATAACCTCGCTTGGGAATCCCATCGGCACCCCTCAAGGAAGAGCCCAAAGACGTATCTTGGGTATCAATCACAGACATGGTGATAGAAGCATTTAGACCTACGCTCCATATTCGGGGGCCTCGGTGACCTGTTCGGGCTTGAAAATATCCAGACAAGTGAATCCAAACTGGAGTCGGTCAATTTCTAATGTGAACTTCCGTGCGTAGTTCTGTAGACATCCAGTGAGGAACGCTTGTGGGAAGAACCTAGGAAGGAACAACAAATCAGTCTCTCTATTCATAACGAGCAGAAGAAGGCACTAAAGAGGTCTTCGCCCTACAAGCCGCTCATCCAAAATGCCTTCGGTGTCCCGTGCTCAATCCACTGGTTTATGAAGACCATCCTGTCCACAAGATCGTTGATCCAGCTACTCAAGGGCTTCATAGAAAGGAAGCCTAACTCGGCCCAGATATCCGGGACCTGTACCATCGCAACGGTTGTGATATGCCGCTAGTCATATGTTACCGTATTGGCAAACAACTGATGACTGGCCGTCTCAAGCTCCGCGCTCATAGCGACAAGACCCTTCAGGGCCTTCCTCAGCTCCTTCAAACTTGATACCATTATTTCGATCAACCTATTGTACCGCAGTACTTCCTGCTTCAGAACGGTGTTCAAAGACTCCTCGTATCTACATCACCAAGAAGTATTCTAATAGTGACAGCCCTTACCTTACCTAGTGGGATATCTTTCGTCCACTAAATCAAAGTCAACAATTTCAGGAATCTTCTCTTGGATCTGCGCCGCAGTCTCATCGATCATCTCCTCAACCGTCTTGCCTCCTCCTCCACCGGCACCCGAAGGGGCCATCTCGATCATCCCTAGAAAGGTACTTCTACTCCACGACGACAGTCTCGAGAGCACTCACCAGCTAGGAGATTTTCAGCTTCTGCCTGAGCACATGTGATGTTGCAATTCTCATGCATACCAAAGGCCTCGGGCGCCGGGTTGAGTGGCAGAGTGAGAATGTACTTGATGAAATCACTCACGAATACCGCCTCTTCTGGACAATAGTATACACCAGACTCCGAGAACTTATACCGCGCACAATCCGTGACAAGCTCCTCACAACAGAAGGTTTTGATGATACAATTGATCAGACGCTTATCCTTATCGTCAGTGACTCTACCACCATAGTTGATCTGGGCCCCCAGGTAGTTGAAGACTTTATAGGGCACCTCATCGTACTGGTTAATGAAGACCATCAATTGACGTCGGCACACAGCCAAGTCCTCGTTAGTGAAACCATAGGGGATGTTCCAGCCGATAGGACCGAACTTACGCCTATCCTGCACTACTGCATGGAAGAAACAAAACCCGAAAAGGAGCTTTCTGAAGATCTCAGGCTTGGCACTGTCCTCCCATATGTTGTCACTAATTTGAGCATAACTCCGCATCAAGTTAGCCCTAAGACCCTTCGGCGGCTCGTTAGTCATTTTGACGCCGTTTTGGAGGACCATAACAGGGAAGGCTTTCGAGGGCATTGACGTTAACCACAGTCTGTAGTTACTATCAGTAACGTCAGGCGTGAGCTGCTCACATATTCTTTCGAGAGTGCTCATCCAGCTCGCTGCTAGGTGACAGTTCTGTAGTAGAACCCAACCACCATTGGCCGCTGCATGATTTATCATCTTAGCCGCCTTAGGGCCTTGACCCTGCCCTAGCGAGATAGCCTCCATTTTCTTCGACATGCTCATCGACTCAGCAAAGGCAAGCACATCACTAGTAGGGTCGCTGCCACTGGACAAGATGAAGATAAGAGGGTTCATATTAGTAGAGTCAGCAAAAGACTTTGAGATATCGAAGGTAGGCGGCTCGACGAACCTCTGGCCCAGTTCTGTAGCCACGAAGCTAACGACTCCAGGGATGACCTCATCCAGTCGTAGAGTCCGTAGGAGGCACAGCTTCTGCAGAGGTGTGAGGAGCTCCTCCCAGGGCTCGGGCAGGTTGAGACTGTGGGCATCCGTGGTATCATATATCTTCCGGAATTCATCAACCTTCTCGGTGATGCTAGCTGCAAGACCAGCACACTCCGGCACTTGGGACTGTAGACCGAGCACTTCATTCCATGTGGCTTTTGATATCCACTCGGCAGGTATGGGCGGGCCAGTCTCGACGTAGTCCTCTGTCGGTCCGGTGAGGAGGAATCTAAGCTCGTTAGCAGGGACACGGTCATCGCCCTGCATAAGCTTGATACACAGAGCAAAGGAGAACATAAGCTTGTCCTTCTCGAAGAGCCCTCGACATACATTCTGGTAGAAGATATAAGTGTTATAGTCTATAAGACTATCCAGTCTCGCATCCAAGTCCGAGACATCGGTCGGCTTCGGGGCCTGATCTATCCCCAAAGAAAATAGCTGCTGGAACCACCTCAATGAGTACTGATACATAGGATCAATACTAGTGAGGCTTACAATACAGAAGAATATAAGGCTACTTCGGTAAGCTACACACCTATAGCTTTCTCTAGCCTCATCGATGTTCTTCTCAGTCACCGCTGCCTCCGCCTGCTTTTCCTGTATCTCCATAGCAGTGGCCTTGGACTGGGCAATTGCATTGATGAGGGTATCGTCCTCGAGGACATCCCCTTCACTAGTCGCCAACAGTCTGAGTATCTCATCCTCAATAGCCTTCAGCTGTGCGCTCATCTTAGCATTCTGAGAGACCAATTGTGACTTCTGTGCCTCCAACTCCGGTCTTTCCTTCGACACAACTATCCCCAGCATTTGGTCCTCCAACCCCTCAGGTGTGATAGCAAAGTTCAACAAGGTGACCTTCACACTAGTCTCAGGAGAATAGTGAGGATTCGGTAAAGTTGTGGTCATGAAGAATCGGAAAGTCTCGTTATAAGGGACGTTCTTGTCACCAAGCCTTATGCTGTAACCCGAAGCATCCTTACTCTTTTGCTGCAATAGTATAGGCTCCAAGGCTGGATCCAGTTCCTCGCCTATATTCTCCAATACGACCCATTTACCGAATTGGATAGCCAGTTCCATAGTCCTCAGCAAATTAGTGTCAGAGAGTTTGCATATGTCCATACCACTTTCAATACTGCTATTCCCCAACGTCTTCACAAACTTATTAGCCTGCCGCTGAGGATCTATCATTAGAGGCCACCTACGAGCCTTATCTAGGATGATGCCATTGCCGATCGATAGGGAGTCCTTGGGCAAGCCACAGACCACCCATTGCTCTATCTTCACAGGCTCCCCCAGAGCCGACCGTAGGGAGCAATTCTCGGTGTACTCAATCTCCAGGGCCGACATCTCAGTTCGCCAGGCCGCCTCACACACAAGTCGGTACTCGTTGGTGAAGGGCCCTAGATAGCTGACTCCACTAGCGGCGACCAAACAATCGCCTGGTAATAGGTCTAGTAAACGGGATAGATTTTTCACGTTCTCCCTCCATCGCGATTTCTCTCCCCCAAGACCACCGATGAGCTTGTGCGCTCTCTCAAGCTTCACCTCGCACCTTGACACAGTACACTGCCAAACTCCGATTGAAGCTACAATGCTTACACAGCGTGGGAAAATATGAACATGGTCAACTACATTTGAAAATTCCGAAGTTTTTTTCGGAAATTATTGTTGGTTTTTCTGTACCTCAACTCGCGAGAAAATTTCCACAATAGAGACGAGAACCCTGAGTTGAGCTGGGAAAAGCTGGCATATATTCCAACAGTGTGCTTACATGTTGCTATCACTCTGAAGTTGTTCTTGCTTCTCCACCGCAGCACTGTAATCAGCCTCTAACTTAGCTATTCTAGCGTTGACCTATGCAACAATAATGACCTATTGTCATCTAAAATACTGCCCTTACCTGAGCCAGCTTCTCCTGAGCCTCGTCCAACCTCATCATGGTATCCTTCAGCTCTTCCTCCGCTTCTCGCAGTTTTACACGTTTCGGCTCTACTGCTTTCGACACAGTGTCGTACCTATACAGCAAACAATACCGCACCCGCCAGTACCCGTTCCTTGGTACACTACTTGAACATCGCTCTAACCCACATACAGATGGCCTCACAAGCCACACTAGCCTTCTTGATGGCTTGTGGGTCAAAGTCCTCTCTCTCAATATAAGGCGTTATCTTATCTATCACCGAATCAGCTATGTTCTCTTTGTCGTAATGCATCAGCGACTCCAGTAGCTTCTTCGGGTCCTGCAAGGCGTCGCATAAACAGATCGTCAGCCCTTCCATCTGTGGTCACCTGCAAGAGCTCTTTTTGGGCACTCTCCCAATAGTCATCCATCTTGGCTCCTAGCTTGTTGGGATCGTTCTTCCTCACAGGCTTGATCGAGAACATAATACACACTGCCTCCATTGTCAGCTTCACCCCTGACGACAGCATCATATTCATGACTCAGTGAGCTGCCAACCTGATGGAGGATTCGTCATCGCCTTAACCTCACGAACATGTTCAGCCTTTAACTTCGACAGACACCTGATCACAACGATACGTCAATGATACACTAAAGGGGAGGGGCAGGCAGACCTGACAGCCTCCTCCAGAGCCGGAATGGCCTCATCAAGATCCCTTTGGGCATCGTCTTTAATGGCTTGAGTTATCTCCTTCTTAGTAAAGGCCTCACTCTCCTCCTTAGCCACAGCCTCCTGTGTCACCGCTGCATCCTTCTTATCATCATCAATAACCACCATCATCTCGGCCACCTACACCCAACACATTAAGGCCAAGGATAGCAGCTGACAGCAGCACCTCCTTCGACGTCTGTTCCAACACAGGCTTCATAGCCACCAGGTCTTGTTGTAGCTCGGCTACCTGGTCTTCGGCTCGAGATATCTTATCGAGGCCAACCTGGTATCTGCCGAGACCATACTCAATGACCGTGAGAAAATGCCTACCTGTGCTGTAGGAGGCCGACATCCTTCCTTTTCTCAGCTAGTATACTCTTGAAGGAGTTGAGAAGCTCTAGGAAACTCGTGGGTGTGACATACACCTTCCTCTTGAGCACCTCGAAGAACTTCTTCGCCTCGTTTTCAACACTCTGATGAACGAATTTGAAGCCGTTGAGTATCCCTTCCATATTGGGTAGTTGTACACTGCCACCAAGGATCTCCTGTTCAGCCACTGAGTAAAGTGCCTCAGCGGGCCATTCAGCGAACCAGTCAATAGTGCAGCAATTGGCCAATGATGGGAACATCCTCAGCCTCGTTCTAAAGGCATCTCCAACAGGCGAGAAGGCCAATACCACGTGGACGTTCTTCTGGACTCTCGAGAGATAGGTTGCAAAGATGTTCGCTTTCGTTGGCTGTAGTCCTTGTTGTTGACATACTGTTCGACACCCCGACGCGATAGTGTCGAGGTCCTCTACTTTATACAGGTTAGGAACATCTCCACTATTGAGCACGTTGTTGATGGCCTCTACCATTTCCTCAGAAACGATCTGGGTATCACAGAATAGGAATACTTGAACTTTGTCTTCTACTCCACACTTCATAAGACAGGTCTTAACATCCTCCTTGAATTCATTCATACCATACCCTTTGGCCAATTCTATTTGATAGCATTCATAGTCACAGATGAAGCTCGATAAGCGTGTTAACGACTGCCTACCGGACCCACCAACACCCAATAAGAGGGCATTAGCTCGAGGTTGATCGAGGATTCTGCTTATCCTAGATACGTGCTCACATGCATCCAGAAACATCACCAGAGGCATCCTATGGACTGCTGTGCTGTTATACTCATCCAAATATGCCTCTATGACCTGAAGAGAGGACAATAAGTACACCACCTATAAATGCTAGCGAACCGGTGCGAAGGTAACTGTACATACATCCCCGACCATCTGCTTCCCCGAGAAGTATTCAATATCGGCGTAGACCGAAGCGAACAGAATGGATTCAATCGTCACCCCGGCCATGGCGTGATGATGCTCCCCCCCACCACAGTCAAGGCCTCACCTGTTTCATCCTTTCCATATCCGATATTTCAACATAGTGTTGCACCTCCGCTCCGACGTCCATGAACCGGCCAAAGACTAGCCTGTCGGCCTTCAAGACCTCATCCGGATCCACGTCGAAGTACCCTCGGAGCTAAGCATGACCATATTAAGAGCAGCGAAAGGATGACCTACCTTCTCCCTTTCCTGTTCCTCGAGCCATGCACGATCCTTATCATCGACAAGCCTATCGCCGAAAACTCTATTTATCTCATGAACCCAGCAGCTGAATGCAAACATCATCATAAGTGTCCAAGCCACCACTAGACCTACCGGATGGCCATCATTGGGTTGTTCCCTTTCTGTCTGGATAAACCGCATACGCCTAGGAAGACCTTCCAGATGTCCCTCAAGTTGAATGTGTAATGACTCTTAGCCGGTGTTGGCAGCAACGTCTCTCCTATCTTCTGGAAAACCTAACAGAGACCATTGAGCACTTACCAATGGTACAGCTCGTCACGGCATACGTCTATGATTCCATCAACCATCTTTGGCACGAGTGTTTGAACTTCTTCATCGAAAGCCTTGAAAAAGTAGTTGGCAATCGTGTTGAAGATACCACTGATCGACTGTTCCTTCAGCTCGGTGTACCCTATGAGATGATAGTGTCTCTTGAGCCTCTCTGTGATGAAGGTCCTGCCGCCTCCTGGACAGCCCATAGAACCCACAAGGACCATGTCGACGACCTTATTGAAAAGGAGTTCCTTACGGTTATACCACCCGCCGTGGTCAAGCCACATCCTGAGCAACTCTATGGGCGGCTGGGCACCATAGAATTCCTTCTGAGGCATGTTGAGGTCATCCACAAAAAGGATCATCTTCGTCCCTGCTGGAGGGCCGAACACCCCTCGACGCCTCTTCTCTAGCTTTGAATCGATCAAATCCTGGAACTGGTTCACATGAGTCTGTGCCGAGAAGTTAACGAACACCGGCTGGAAGGTTTCCGGCGCGCCCTTGAGGAGGTACTGTGCGGTATTCACCGACTTGCCCGTCCCAGTAGGACCACAGGCAAGCGTATGATGATGATGCTCAGATAGCGTCTTCAACAAGTGAGTTGACCTCACACTATCAGTAGTAGGTACCACTATATCCTCATACTTAGTATTATTAGGAACCACAAAGGGTGGTATGGTCTCAAGCCAGGGGACCCAGCGGTTCTCGCTAACCAAGAAGCAGTAGCCAAAGAGGTTGTCTCCCTCCTCTACACCATTCAAGTGGATATCGTCAACATGTCTGGGAGGAAGATGGAAGCCCGCACCATCTCCTCCCCGGTCCTGCTCATCTAGTTCGCTAGCCGCTGTGTCCGACACAGTAGCCCAAAGAAACTTGCTCAAGCGCTCTCGACCAGGCCCATCAACTGCAGCTCCGACCGACCACAGGATGGCGAATATGAATACCGACCCTAGAGCCTGTTCGAGCTCCTTCACTGGCTCCTGTAGGCTCTCTAGTTTGACGTAATCCGTTGGCCGCAGACGGTCGAACTCACAACTGAGTAGTCTGAGGCAGCTCGCACATAGGGCATTCTCCATCACAAAGACTATTTCATGAAGCCGCTTCTTGACGAACATGACAGTGTTGTAGATGTAGTCATAGCAGTAAGTTCGGAGCCTTTCCCTGTACGTTGGGGCATAATGAGCAAAGGATAGAGGAAGGCCAGAGAGCCATGAGTCTATGAGAGGGTTCATACCTAGGGACTCAGGCTCGACATACACCATACCGCACCTCGACACTGTAGCTGGTGATGCTACTGCCAGGTCGGACACTTCGAACATCATTCGTATCTATCATGGAAGTGACCAGCGGCGGGAACATAGGGGACGCCCCTACCTGGGCGGTGAGAGTGATGATCTCCCCCGATACCAAACAAAGCTTCTTGTTGTCATCAAGTACTGTATTCATGCTTTCAACCCAAAGGGCATCCACCGGACCTGCTTTGTATCTTCATAAGAGGACCTTTGGATTCACCTCCTTACCATCGAAGATTATCCAGTGCTTGTTAGGAGTGGTGTCCCTCACAGCCACCCTCAACTCTTCAGCAGCAATGCCGTCACTCCACTCGTGCGTTATCTCATCAAAGGCGCCGTAGAGCTGGGCTTGCGTTATGGCCTTTGGATTTATGATATGTGTGTGCACCTGCCAGTCAGGTCCCGGTAATGCCTCGGAAGGCTGCTGCTCTCACCTTCTGAAAGCTGGACTCAGGTTCATGCTCTTTAGCCAGGGAAGTCATGGCGGCCTGCAACGCCTTGTAGGTGTTGGTCTTGCCACCACCAGTAGGGCCCACGAGCATCATACCATGTCGCACCTGACAAGGCATTAGGGTAGTCCAAGGAGGCCGAAGGGACCTCCAACCTGTAGTGTGTCGTAGAGCTGTATGCACTTGAGCATAACATAGTCGGTAGACTGCATGCGCGCCTTGTCCAAGGCAGAGACCAGGGCTGGCTTCAGCTCGCCATACTCCACTACAGGAGGCTCAGTATCTACCAATAACCAATTAGTGATCAACAGGACGAGGCAATGCTACCAGGGAAAAGGTCAGTGATGATGTTGGCGAAGAGTGGTAGGTCATCCTTGAGGAACTTGGGCACATTGACATCATTAAGGGCTCTGAGTAAGATCTGATTCTCATCTTGATCAGGGTGTAGCCTCTTGAGCAGACCAGCTGCTTCTATGGTCGACTTCACAGCTCGCATACCTACAGCCCGAGTAGAGAACACACCCCCTCTACGAGGCACCTCACCGTAGTCATAATGATCTTGACTAGACAACTGCTCACTGCTCAACTTGAACGTGCTGACCATCTTCTGCGCCAACGCTCTACCCGATGCAAAGCCATAGGCATAGAACATGATCTCACCGATGAGGGCGTAGTCAGGGACCATCATAGCCATTGGTCGGAAGAGTGCCTGTTGGAAGGGATTATTGAGTGATAGCCGCAGTGATTACCGACCTGTAGGTTGTCAGGTAGCTCAGTTCGACCAGCATACCCAGGGTTCATGGTGATGAATACGTTGAAGGTCGGCCTCATATTGATAGTAGAACCCTCAAATTCCAACTCCTTTGATTCAGAGTAGCTGCTCAGCTCGGCCTTAGCACCAAATAGGACCAACAGCTGCTGGGCTATCACGGAGAGCACTTCTATGTAGATACGATTGAACTCATCGAAACAACACCTACAGAGGGGAAGGAGGAAGCTGAGCCACTAAAGATGAGGCTTGATGACGATACCATGCTCCAGAACAGGCAAGACCCTTGAAGAACTTGCCAACCATAATGTAGTCCATCTCAGGAGAGCAGTTGAATACAACACACTGCTTGGCCAGAGCCTTAGCAAGATCCTTGGTGGTCTCGGTCTTTCCCGTACCTACTTCGTATCTTACCAACTACAACCTGTGGATTCGAACCCCTCACCAGCAGGGCCAGCAGGCGCCCCTCCTAGATTGAGGCTTTGGGCTCCCATTAGAGTCATATAGCACATGTCAGTGAGTGGGGTTATTACAAGTCGGAAGGTGTTGCCAAGATACTCGTACCTACACAAGTAGGCTGCCCCTCTTATACCAACCTAGACAGCCGACCGCCTACCCATAGGGGAAGTCCGTCTGGACCATCATAACCCAACAGTTCTCTCTACCAGTATCGTCTTTATTCCAATAGTATCTCAACTGTGAGATCCACTCAAATGCCGAGGTAGAAGTGATAGCCTCTTCATTGAGCTTCTCCACAACATCCTTAGCATGGACGTCTATAACCACCAAGGCCCCCACCGTTGTCCGCTGTAGTTTGGTCAGACCGCCCCGAATGAGGGCCACCAGATCCATGAGCTGCTGATGGAGCTGCTCAGCATATAGGCCAACAGTCCCCTCCTTTATATGGACCTCTACCTCCGACGTCCAGTGTATCTAACAAGGCCTCGAATACTAACATGATCACTATAGTGGTACCTGGCTGGCATTGAGGATGGTCTGTGCTGGATGGCTCACACACCACTCTGTGCGAGGCACGTCTACATACGTCAACACAGCGTTATATAGCGCTGCTCTCACTGCCTCTCTCATGGCTTTCTCGACCTGAATCAGCGATGGTGTGGTATGAAGATAGTAAGTCACATCACCTCCGTCATCCAGTGTTCAACGTTGCAACCAGCCGTCGAGAGTAACTCTACGAACGTTACGTTCTCCCCCTCTAGACTGCTCATACTAGATACAGTGAGGTCCTCATTGAATGCCAGACTGGCCATGTTCTCGAATACTTTACAGAGGAAAGGTTGGACTCTAGTAGGATCCTTAGTCTGGGAGAGAATTTCCAACAGCTCGTCATTAGATAGGAAATAGAATCTCGCAAAAGCAGCTGAAAACACCAAGCAGATTTGTCAATGACAAAACATGAGTAGAGGCTCACCTCTCTTGACTTCAAGATAGTCTTCTAGGCCCTTCTGGACCCACTCCAAGTCCTCGATAGCTTGGGTCCACTTCTCAAGAAGCCCCTCTTGTGAGCAAGCATTGATAACCTTGCAGTCCTTCGCCACCCGACCCATCACTTGTCGCCACACGTGGTCCACCGACTTGAACTTCTTACCCTCGCTAGGCAGCTGCACCATGAGATCGGGCGAATCAAAGATGGGTTGGAGGTACATCCATGCGCGTTGGACCTGTTTATCGGACTTACTCATCATCATGACTACCTACGACAGTCCTACCTTCAACCACGCTTCCAAGCACTCCGACACATAGAGTAGTTTAGTAGCCCAGGCATCGATCTCCTCCTTGAAGGGCTTGTTGAATATGGAGAACTGCATTGCTTGAGTGAGCACTATATGCTCATCCAGTAGCATCGACGCTTCCTCAGAGCCCTTCAATATGTAAGTACCAGTATTACGATAAGTCTCTCTACAGTCGAACTCGACCGTTTGCCAAGCCTCCTGCATGCCTCTCAGCTGTTTCTCAATACTGAACTCCTTAGCACTTCTCTCGCCAACCTCCGCTACCTTATCCGTCACTTTGAGGATGCCCATGCCCAATAGTGCCTCCAGATTGAAGTTCGTGCTCCCATCCATATTATCATCAGCATAGCTCGGACCAACCTTAACCGGCTCCTCGTCCTCCCGGGCCAACAACTGCCCTACAGCCTCCCAATGCCTCTCCCTCATGCCGGGGTTCCTCAAGGCCATCACTATAGGGACGTACGGTTCGAAATCTTCCAACTGCTTCTTCACCTCGCCTGCCACCTCAATCAACGTAGCGTTCTCCGGAGTAGAGCTCAGCTGTCGGAGGATCTTATGCAACTGCTTTCCTCCCGACCCCACTTTGTTGTCCATATCTCCAGCATCAATACTATCAAAGCGACCATGGCGCCACTTGGGCTCATCGAGTACCCAATCATGAGCAATTTTCCAAAAGTTATTATAAGGCTCCCATTCCTTGGCCAAAGTCCCGACCCTGCTGTAATCAGTAACCTCCTCAACCCCCAGTAGCACCTCCCTCGCATTGAACTGCTTCGCTGCCGTACTTGCGTCCCTCAGCCGCTCGTTAACAGACTGAGCGTTAGCGTATATTTCATGACACTTGCTGAGGTCATTGAACCGATAGAAGGTGAGAATGGTGCCTTCGATATCGTCCAGAGTCTCCAAGAAAAGCTCCATCTCATCTGCCATATCCTTAGAGAACCCCTTCTCAGTAAGAGCCCAATTCTCCCTAGCTTGTTCGAGCTCCGTATCAATATCCTTCGGCACTTGGAAAATACGCCATCGTTGCCTCACATCATCCGGGGTTAGCTTCACGTTGAACTTCTCTAAGGCTTCGTGGATCCTCAACGCGGCTTCAATATCAGTACTCATCTTCACCATTAAACTTGGCAACTGGGTTTCGGCGTATTCCTTCAACTCTGCCAGATGCTCGATCGACTCTGCCGTTTTCCTCAATATCGTAGATATGCTTTGGCACTGCGAAATGATCTGCTCACAACTAGCTCTATACCTTCTCATGAGCAGATCTATCTCCAGCTTGGCAACCTGCCTATGCTTATCGGCCAAGATTTTCCTAATCTCCCCTACTCTGACCTCCACCCACCCTATCTGTACCCCCACATCAGGGATATCCTCCAAGACCTCATCATGCAGTCTGTTACGACTGATAATATCCGCCTCCACCTCCTCAGTAGTGGCCGGGGTCTCCTCATCATCAAGCGTTTTCTCAATGAACTTAGCAGGTTCCAGTAACAACAACTCTTTGTAGGGCGCAAGCATCCCAATATACTCCTGTAGTGCCTTCAACACACTTCCCGCTAACTCTTCCTCCAGCTCCTCCTTGGCCCTCACTACTAGATCGTCATCCAAGCTCAGTGTAGCCAACTTCTGTCGGTACACTACCGACTTGAACAGCTGAGGCACTGTGGCCTTCTCTATGTGAGGTACGTCATTGATAGCTCTCAATGCAGTGAGTAGTGTCTCCCCAGCTACAGCCTGGACGTACATCGCAGGATTGGTAGCATAGGCGAACTCATACTCCGGAGTGTATGATGCTCGCCGTGCGTTAGCAGCACCAGCAGCAGAAGCTGCGCGAGTTGATACCTCCCCACTGCTCCGTTTCCTCAGTAGTCTATTAGTCGCATGGGCGGCACTTGACCGACGAGACTCTTCGCCCTTCTTCTCAATACGTTTGATCTCTATGGTGAAGAGCGCCCCAGGAGCATCAGACCCGTCGCTTCGAACCGTTCCCTCTTTCCACTCGTTTATCACCGTATGCAGGTTCTGAAAGCATATACATCACACGTTCGACTCCCAGACCCGACACTATTCTCACCTCTATACGCACTTCTCTCGGCACATGCCTTTTGATGTACTTCACATATAGTTCCGCTGTGTTGATGGCCAAGTCCCTGAGGCAATCCTGCAACATCAGGCGCATCACTACGATGAACTTCTTCAACTTGCTATAATTATATACCTCCTAAAGACAACACCCTATCTACATCAACGTTTACCATGTTTGATCTCACCAGGCTAGTCTCGTCGATATTGAACCATCCCTTACCAACAATCTCCAAATTCCCACGTATCATTTTCACAACCTTCCCAGTGAAACAGTCCACGACCTTTGCTGCTGTCTTTTCAATAGCCGCTTTCTGCCACTCCTTAAAGGCCTCCAAACTGCATGGTTTATAGGGCAAGTTGACAGGCAGTAGCTGTACAGTAGGATGGGACTTCAACAAATCAATACAGAGAGCCCGCACTCCCACTACTGTGCGTATCACAGCCCTCTCGGTGAACAATGTATCAAAGGTAAGCTTACTCAGTACATTCTTAACAAACCCTTTTTCCACCCCAGGCATGAGGACCAAGGCCGACCCTGGCACTGGACGGCCCCAAGGTAGACCAAAACCTGTTGGCCTAGTCCTCCTAGTGGTCCTCCTCAACGACCCAGATATATCAACATCATCAGTAAGGTACTTCAAAGCGACAATAGACATATCCCCTCTGGCCTCATCTATAGTCTGCCGCTCTCTTGCCTTGGCGAACACCCACAACATCGTCATCCTATTCACAGCCTTAGTCAGCTCAGCATTCACATCGTCCAGTATCATCTCCAATCTCTCCTGATCACCTCCGCTCCGCCTCTTTTTCCCAGTCACCCTTCGCATTATTCTCAGCACCTGGTTGCCCCCCATCCTCCCTTCCCCACTCTTAGGCATACAGTCCAAGCACGTAGTATACCTTACCTTAGCCTCCGTCGCCCTCCTCAAGGCCACCGCATCAGCTACCCGCCTCGCATGCCTAGCTGGGCTCTCTGCTCCTACGAACATCACCCGCAACTTACTCAGCCAAATAACCTCCTCATCGCCCTCAACAAAGGTCACTCCAAACCGCTCCTTCATCGAATCGTAAGTAACGACATAACACTGCTTCCAACTACCCTCATCACAAAGCCCAAGCGCCTCCAAAGCAAGGAAGTCCGGCAAGTCACTCACGTCCTCTCCCTTTGCACCAAAGTGTTCCTTCTGTCGCTGAGCCTCTATATAGCCCAGAGCTATCCATTCCTCAGGAGCTCGCTCATCGTACTCAGTATTATCAAAGTACTCCAGAGACAGCCAAGAGCCTCTATCCACATCACTGCCCTTCTCAAAGGACACGCCATACTTAGATCTCAGTATTCCAACCAAGTCCTCAGCTAAATGCTCCTGACGAATTCTCTCTACCAGGACCCTCCGTGGCCTCGAACCGACTATGTGGGTGAAGTTAGCAATGACTTTCGGACGGACCTAGTTACAGTAACTATCACTCTAAGCACCACCGTACAGTTACAACTTACCTGTATAGTGCGCCTTCGTGGGGTTGGCGGTAGACCAGAGGTTGGCTCACCGTGCCGCTTCTGGACATTTCCTTCCAGACTCAGCCCCATATGTTGTCTTACTCCAACATCACCTCCCGCCTAGTAGATCAATAATTTGGACACCCAAACTATGCCTTACCTGCTCACTGAGGACGGCTGATGGAGGTATCCAATCAAGTGCTCGAGGAGGACCTACCAACCATGCCTTGTCCGAGTACGGGAGGATGCTGCTCTACTACTACTACCTCCCATATAGGATCTCACTCTACTCGCATCATTAGGGGCCAGCAACTCCGACATAATAGTCCTCTGTCGGCGTCGTCGGAATCTTGGTTTCTTATCATCTACAACACCCAGCAGCACAACATACAACTCTCCTCACACCTCCCCCCTCCTACCCGCCCCAGACGATGATCGATTGGCCCCTATCACCGGTGAGGAAGCCTTCTTATCTACACCAAGGCTCAATAAGCTACACATTTCCGCTTCGATATCCACCCACCGGGTTTTCTAGTCACCAAAGCACCTTGTCCTTCCCCCTCTCCTAATGCACTCGAGATCGGTTGCATCTTGCGTTACTCTCAGTAATACTACGACAAGGCCCTCCCATGCAGTGACAACACAACAACAACTACGATGAGATCAAAAATACCCTTCACCATCGCTGCTCAGATCTGATCCAAGGCTTGATCTGCCTCGTCCAGAGCCTCAAACTGCGTGCCCGAATTGAAGGCAGCATGGACTACCGTCAAGGCAGCGGATATCCCCAGTACTGACATAATCAGCCCACCAGCAAAGATGAGGACCTGTGAGAAAAGCGATGACCGATAGAAGGAGACGGTAGACACCTACCAACAGAAATGTTACAGCGAGAAGGGCAAAGGTGCGCTGTGTCTTGGACAACTCCATTCCGTTGATCTTAGGCTTCCAGTTAGGGTCTTCGTTTTTACCCAGAAAAACAAACCACACCCCAGCCAGAACCAACATCAGGACCAGGCACGAGGGAGTTGTCAGTATACCTATTCATAACTCACTCCCACAACGACAACGACCGCTCGCCGGTCTCACCAACAAACAATATGGCCAAGACACATATAGCATAGTTAGCCTGGAAGTACTGAATGTTCCCAGTGATACGCTTCTGTACTTCCCCTTCTTTCGTCGGCTTACTCAACTGCACAAACTCTCTCCAGGGGCGGACCAACCGTACCTGCCTACCACACTGCGCTCTACTCGACCTCGGTGAGTCCATCACTACCAAATGACCGTAGCGAGCCACGATGGGCATGATGTACATCTTTAATTCCTCCAACTTGTTCCTAGGTTCCCTAACCCCATCCATAGGGCCACTGTCCAGCCCACTGGGGGTACCAGGAGCAGCAGTCGAGGGCTCCGACATTGACACTGTCTTCAGCTCCGTCCCTTCGTTGCTTGGAATTCCGCTGGACATTATTTTAAACTACGCTGAACCGACGACCTCCGTCACGCGCCATGAAATTACAGAACCAAGACAGAGTATTGGGGTGGAAAGTGAATGTTAGGTGGCAACCCTATCAGTGGGGATGATGGTAGTAGTAGAAGTAGTCAACTTCGCATATGCTTACATTCCCATTATCGCCGTAGGATGCTTATGATAAATATGATAATACAACAACAATTTAACACCTTGTCTCTCACTCCTTTTAAAGACCCAATTCCAATACTACTACTATCAACCCTTCACGCTGTCCAAGTAGATAGGACCTCACCAATAGCATTGCGGACTGCTCTACTTAGTATCTGATCACCACCATGATGATGATGATCATGTGTACCCCAACCCCCAATAGCAACAGCTCACCATATTAGGTGTCCTAACCTCCACCCTAGCCTCCCCAGGATGCCGTGCACTTAGTTCCACTCGGATCATTACCTCTACAGGCGTCTCAAATGGTATCTGATAAGCACCAAGATCACACCATCTACTACTACAACAACAACTTCACTCACCACTCCCACAACTACAACAGACCTTGCTGTTGAGTCAAGGCCGGCCAAGCGCGCCATATTGCCACCGAATTCGAGCGCGTTGGCCAGTGTCTAAAACATGGGGTTAATACAGAGAAACAAGCTAGCGTATTAAACACGCCTTACCGCCAGTCCACCCGCTTGAGTGAACTCATTCCTGAGACTAATTCTCGAGGTAACTTCGCAAAGACTGAACTTCTCGCTACGCCAATGCTCGAAAAATACTGTTGAACCTGATAAGCGGAGCGATGCAAAAATATCTAGCCTTGGCTCCATGTAACAACAACATACTGGGACTTGCTGGTCTAGCCACCTTCACAATGGGCAGAGGGATGCGGATGTAGTTGTTGATAGGACTACCATCAGACAGTACCTGGGGAGGGACCTCCACCACAGCTACTGTCAATGACACTATTCTCACGTAGTTGATGCACATAACAGGAGGGAACTCATATGGCGACCTAACCAATAGTCGGCCGGTGAACTCACGTTTCGATCCACCCATCACCACTGGGCTCCGACCTAAGATATCACCAGCAAACTAACAACAGCAACGTCCATTCGCTACCATTACTAGGGACAGGTTCTATGGCGAAGTCAAGGGCCGAAACCTTCCTAGGCTCAGCTATCAGATTCGCTTGTACCTGCACACAGAGAGATATGCTCATACCAAAACTCTCACACTTATACCAATGGCGAGGCCCCCTTATTAAATAGCTCGAACTTGAGATCAATACCAAGGCCTTGCACAGAGCAGTGCATTCTCAAACTAACAGCATTATCTTCAAAAACGCATCCTGACCAGCACAGCGTGTGGCTACAAGCCTCCAACGAGAGGGACAGCCGACCTGAATACTCCCCACTTCCACATTGGAGCATAAGTCGGTACTGATCGCTGATAGGCTGAGCTAAGGCGTGGACTTCCGTTCCTGACGAGTGACAGGAATCATCAGCGTCACTCGCCACGAAATTAAATTACTTCCCCAATCAATATCGTTGGTCTGTCGGAAGAACAATGGGTCCTTCATATCAGCCACTGTAGCCTGAGACTGTATCCGCGTAAGGGAGTCTCTGCTAGGAGTGGCATAGTCCAAAGTTCCATTTGGAGTGGTATCAGGTATGCTATTCATAGTGCCAGCCAACTACACGGACCATGACCATAACAGTTTAGCATCATCATTACCATATGTTGCCTCTGACTCAACGAGGCCTGACTGTACGGCATACCCCGCATCGTCATCATCCCACTACTAGTCCGCAGATCAGGCGCAGTATTCCCTATTTGAGATAGTATACCAGTCGTTGGTGGAGCTCCTAAATCCAACCCTACATACCCCTAACTGCAGGAGGCAGGCACCTACCACTAGAGTCCTCCTCCACCAGGCCTGAGGCATCCACTATATACCGCATACGCTGTAGTTGCTTCTCTCGAACACCAGCCCTAGCTGCTAGCTGATCAGCCTCTTGCTGCACCTACAACGCTTTCATCTCTATCAACACCACCACCACCACCACCACCACTGCTGCTGCTGTTTCTACTACAAGTACCTCATCATTCGCCACCCTTAGACTAGCAATCTCCTGGTTCATAGCCAACACCCTGTCTCTCTCACTAAATAGCTTCTGCCTCGTCTCCGTCAACAGTTTACCTACCACTTCAATCTCATGACCCTCTAAGTACGTTTACTTACTCTTAGACTCTAACTGGGCCTCCAAGGTCTTAATAACCTTATCCTTCTGAGTCAACTGTGCTTGCTGGCTACTACTCTCCTCATTAGCCGCCTTCAGCCTCTCTTCCAGCACCTATACACCCATCCTCTCCTCCTCCTCCTCCTCCGTGTAGACCCTACACCCACTTACCTCAGCCTTGCCCTGCATAGGCCTCAGCTTGGTGATTATTTGAACACTCTTGCCTAGTCTGTCGACTAATTGAGCATGCTCATGCTCCTGCTGTGTGATGGTCTTCTGAGCTGCAGTTAACTGTTCCTGTAGCATCGCCATCCCACCTAACATCATTACTACTACCAACAGCCCCATCTACTGCATTGCCTCTACTACTTTGGGCCACAGTGAGCTGCCTGCTTAGAGTCTCCACTTGTTCATGCAGATCATTGTTCTCCTCCTCCAAAGCCTTTACCTTCTCCGCAGCCTCATCCTTGGCCGGCTCAGGCTCAGGCAAAGGCCCTACCCCCACTCCGCTGCCCTACAAAGGAGTACCCATTCTGTCAACCCATCGAGGCCCCCCCTACTACCGGTAGCACAGCAGCATTCGGGTCGTTGACAGGAGAAGGTGCCACTACCGGAGCTGGGTCGGGGAACACAGTCCCCCAAGCATCAGCCCCTTCAAATGTTGGGAAGGTCGGTTCGGGCTGCTGAGGGCCCCCACGGGCTGAACCACCAAAGTCCTCGAATGATTCGACGCTCTGCTTTCGCTGATGCTTCTTCTTCTTCTTTCGAGACTTCTTCTCAGCATTGCCCGACGGAGGAGGCGGTTGGTCAGCATCGGCCACCGGTGAGGTCAGCGGGGCGTCGTTTCGATTCGTATCTCGGAATGTACCTACACTGTCCACTATCACCACATACCTTCAGCCTACTATACCACCTGGAGAGGCAGCTAGAGGGGCTACTGCAGACTGGCCACCAAGACTGAGGCCTCTGTCTAGTCGAGTGCTATCGTCACCAGCGTCGCCTCTGCTGGCATCATCATAGACCCTTAGGGCATCCCCCAGTTTGTGGGCAATCTAATAACAGGTCCAGCGCTGTAGGGTGATGCTAGTCCACATTCTACCTCTGTGAGCCGCTCGAACTCTTCAAAGTCCTCCCTGTTAGCTGCCTGCTGCGCCAACGACTCCCAACGACTAAGAAGAAGGCAATAGTTGATATCGGAATGAATGTCTAAAGGCCTACCTAAACTCAAGCTCACACTGCTCTTTGAGGTCCTTGCACTGTGGTTCGTTAATATGACCGTTTCGGACCATCTGCCTTAGGTCGAAGGCGAGATCCTCTGCATTATGACGCTCTTGCTCACTGACTACTACTCGTGCTGGTATTGACCGGTTCCCACCACCAGCAACAGATCCTGAAACTACCGTAGCCGCGGACATTAAAAAACAACAGCTACTACTCATTTTAGAAGTTAAGAGACGAGTTCGGAAAGGGATGGTATGACACCTAGCTGTGATGCAAATGTAAGGTACTCATCCTAGAGGATGTAAAGGCTCGCAGTAGGCAGTTTCGCTCCGCTCGAACGGCAGAAATTCTTTTACTGCGCAGTATGACTTAGCGCTCGCCGTAAAATCCTCTCCAGCCGCCCGATTCCATAGTGCTGTGTCCGTCTCATAGGGATGACACAGCTGGTATAGGCCTATAATCGACGAGTAATTGACTGATACTGGGGTAGAGCTCGCCACTAATAGTATACGTAGCAGGCTTGGGAGAGCATCCTCTAGGAAGTGCGGGGGGACACTGCAGAGCCACCTAAGAGTTTTCTGGGCAGAGATACCTTACAGATGCTGCTCGGTCATGGTATCAATAGGCCGCGATTAACCATGTATATTGAGGTTGAGAGGAGGCTGCAATGAGGGGAAGTAGGCGTGGCAGCAGACATACTCTCATAGACCTTGTGGTAGCCAAACCACATCCTTACAATAGGCTCTCGGTATGACCAGGTCAACGAGGACATCACTAGTCTAACATCGTATTACCTCATTTTTGGCAGGTTCTGTCATCCCAGTTATCTAGTAGAGGAACCATCTATTGGTATTGAGCAGCTTACTAACTATCACACTGTCAGTGCTCGCTGTATCGGTGGAGCTGCGAGTCTATTTGGACCGCTGGGATGATATAATCGTATGGGACGAGGTCTATGGCACACTGCTGGCTAGGGTCAAACTATGATTCCAATCTCAAGTCAGACAGGGTTAGTCCCTTCCCGATGGATTAGCTCAGGGTCGCTCGTTAGGGTAAGCCTAAAATGGCAGGCCGAGCTCAGTATAAGGCAAATCGGAAAGCAAGGGAGTCCGACCTTAAGGAGAAGTAGAGAAAACATGGATTTCCCGTCTCACCAAGCACGGTAGAGATCTTACAAGCTTGGCGATGGCGCAGTCTCTCGCTCTACCGGCAAGTCCTGTTTTGCGTGGTCCAATCATTGACGCTGAGAGTGTGTACCAATATTTACGTCAATTACCGTAGTTCAGTGGCCCCTACTTCGACTCATATTCTCACGGCCACGTGCAGTGATGGCTCGACCACTGTGGGTCCTACCAGCGTTATAAGGCTACCCCAGTAGTTGGAGTTATGCTGCTCAGAGTAGGATGCCTTTACTGTCTCCAATGAATGATAGGAGTTGTGTTAAGCAATAGTGCGCGGGAAGGTCATTATTGAGTCTCAATCTTGGGAGATTGTTGGAGTGACTAGTCCCAGCTGAGAGTAACCTACTACGTGTCCGACTTAGTAGCCACTCCCACGAAAGCTATAAATGTTCACTGGGACAACAAACCATCCACATTCAAGTGGTTGGTGGTATGGTGGCGGTAGGAATTTACAAGAGCTCATAAGATTGGAGAATAGACATGCTGCACATGCCAATGTGAGTTGCTATTGACTTGGTCTCGTTTGGGCAGTAACGACTTAGGAACAACCATCATCATCTAGTTATGAAGACCCCTTCTGGGAAGCAGCAGGTGGTCACGGCAAGAGTGTATTCAAGAAAGTGAGATGTGGACATCAAGATTCCCCCGATATTTTCATAGGGTCAACGCTCGCCACATTTCAATGCTTCGAGACAAGCCGCTTACTGTCTGCATGGTGTAGTGCATTCAAAGAGTTTTCCTGACCTCAGCTCGCTAGGTGCTGGAGAGGCTTACCCTGGTAAGCACGATCTCCTATTCCTGAGTGTGAGCTCCCTCCACAGGTTTCCCTGGTATGACTACAGCTGAGAGACGATGGGATGATTGTTTTAGCATCGAAAAGCCCCTAGTGAATGCGCGACCGTCGTGGGCAGATTCTGGGGTTGATACTGCTCGGGCGGCAGTGTACGTAAAAGCTGATCGCATTGAACGCTCAAGCCCACCTCTAGGTACACTTGTGAACCTGATCCTCTCACAGTGCCGTATATAGTACCAGAGGACTCAGATGTTGGTATACTACGTAAGAGTGACCACAAGATCGGTCCTCCCCGAAGTAAAGTAAGCCTGAGCTTGAGCGTCGCTCCGCGTGGTACCAGATTCGGTTTTGATGTCAGCTCGCAGTTGCCCCTTACTCCTATGCTGCTATACCGTGGTCACGGTATCCGGAGCACAGAAAGGAGATTCTAGCACGCCACTGCTCACGACGATCTCGTTCGACGAGACACTCTCGGAGGCCGCCACGCCCGTCGAACGTATAGACTATTCTCATCGATTCACCATTGCCATACTTACCGAAATTCACTGTTGCGTTGTGGACGTCTATGCTCAACTGATAAGTGCTCCACAATACGTCCGCGCCCTACAGCCGGGAAGGCTCGACTGCCATTTCCGAGCTCTCGGAGCACAGTCTCTACACAGGGCTCACTTCAATGATTTCCTCCTAAAGGAACCTTAAAGTTGTAGACTTTGAGAGGACTTCTTTTTTGTCATCGCGGATGACAACTTGGAAATCGATCATGCTTTTTTCCATATCGCGCGCGCCCTAGGGAGAGCTAGAGTAAACATCGCACGAAACATCCGCGAGGTTAACACTCAATACTCTCGTTACCTCACTTTTCGAAGTCCCTATCTACTTGGACAGCTCGGTACTATTATTAATAATGTCAGACATGTGCACTCCGTGGATCATACAAGCCACAAGGGTGAGTAACGGTTCTATTCTTTACTAGCCGTTAATCAATACCAGATCTTCTAACACTATTTGTCAGGTGGTTTCATATGCACTCATTGTAGGATTTGCTGCTGTACTTTTCGTCGGTTTCTTTGGTGTCACCGCCGCCTACGGTAAAATGATCGAATCTGGCTATGGTGAGTTGAGGTCTCGGATTTTCCCTCCGGACATACCACTCTGGCGTCAGGTTCGTACAGTTTCAAGATAGATCCCAGGATTGGATGGTTCTTCCAAGAGCTTCCATCCCTGCTCCTCCCCTTTTTATGCCTTATTTCTGAATGGTCCGATCTACACTCTCTCCAGATCGCTTTGCTCAGCATGCTGATTCTGCACTACTTTCAACGTAATGATGTGCACTAGCCAGGCAACCTCACTAACGCGTTCAGGGTCAATTATATATCCAATGCTAATGCAGAGCCATCGAAAGACTCCGATCAGCATAGTACTATCCGCATTTGCATTCTGTAAGCCATCCACTTCGATCGAGTAACTCGCACTGGTCTTCAGGCTGTACGAACAGCTGCTTACAGTCAATCTGGATTCGTTGCATGCTCAACCCATCACAGATCAGCACAGTGCAGCTCGTCGTTGGAACATCACTCTATGCGATCGGTTTACTAGTCAATCTCCAGTCTGACTATATACTACGGCACCTGAGGAGAGGAGCAGGGGATGAGCAGCAACGATACTTTATCCCCTATGGAGGCATGTTCAGGTGAATCCATGTTCACTGAGTTTCGCGATCATATCCCATAGTTCACTATATCAGGTTCGTATCGTGCCCGAACTATCTCGGTGAGATGATTGAATGGCTTGGTTACGCCATGACCAGCGGTTGGGGATTGGCGCCTGTTACTTTCGTAGTTACCGTTGAGTCATGCTTTATAGTTAATCTTGTTGATGTCAGGCTTTCTGCACCTTCGCCAACCTCTTTCCAAGAGCCCTTGAGCAGCATAAATGGTATGAAGGGAAATTCGATGATTACAAGAAACTCCATCGAAAGGCGATCGTCCCCTTCCTCCTGTGATCGTCAAGACTAGCAGTAATCTCATTTTCTTAATCGTACGGTCTTTGTTGGGATTGGAGATTGCGTTTGCGTTAGAAGCAGTTTCTTACCAAGTTACTACTCACTGGAGAGATACCCCCTCGACGCGATCTCTTTGTGGAGTTCAGAATGGATCCTACGGTTAATGCATATTCGGCAAATACGGTTCCAGGAAGTTCTGCGATTGAGATTGGTCAACTGAAGACTCTCATCAATCACTCGCTTAGAGTCACTGTTCCTAAGCTTTTGGTTTTTTTGCTTTCAAGTGATGACCATCAGCTATGCATCATCATCATCGTTTATGTTAGACATGTTCATGTGTTCTCTTATCGTGGTAGCCTCCATATATGTCACCTTCGTGTGTGTTGCACTCCTCCCAGTGAAGGGCGGATCTCACTTTTCAGGGCTGGGACCGATCAAAGTGCATTTTTCCATGTACACGTATTTGGAGTATCCACCTTTCAAAACTTGGAAAAAAGTGCAAAGACTTCGAAATAAGTCGTTGCATGGACTTAATCAGGATGAGGCACGATGTTCATTATATCCAATTTTCGTTGCACTATGTGAACCTGGCGTCTTGACGGCCTTCTGTCACTACACCTACTACAACGATGCATGTCTATGATGGAAGGGTGAGGGGAAATGTCGAGGATGATAGTTTTGAGATAGACACAGTATGGTAGCATCACCAATATAAGCTTCGTGTGTTGAATCAATTGTTTTATAACCTTTAACAACCCACTCCTTCACAACTCTTGGGTTCAACTATATGCAGGGCGCAATGCCTAGATTGAGTTTGCGCGGAGAAGTTGCTGGTCAGCCTGTGCGTTTCATTGTGCTCCCAAGGTGGGCGAGCGCGTATCTCGTCACCGTCACTGCTCGAGAGTAATCATTCGGGTTTACTGGTATTGTTTTTGCACTCGCTAGGGCCGCCTTTACTGTGAATGATGATTCTCCCTACTGCTGCCGCTGCATTGAACGGCGAGAGCAGGTCGTATCCTCATGCGTTGGATGATGTTGGCGGAGCGGCGCAAACAGTACTACAACAGGGGATCAACTTGGTAGCGTCTCTCGGTGATGTTGACGGAGATGTGATGCGGAAAGCAGAGATGATCAGTGGAGCTGTGATAGTGGTCTCACTCAGTGTCGCCTATTTACCCGACCATGGCGTTTTCACTAAGTAGAATACATCAGCATGTTGGCAAGGCCGTACAGTCTCCCCTCAGGCCCTTCAAAGCAGCATGGAGAGTGATGCTGGGCATCGCGTTGTGTTACTCATTTTTCCTGATGTATTTACTGCTCAACTATGATAGGGAGGAAGCAATGTAATAGGAGTAATGTTCTATTATCGCTGATGCTGTTATCGATAATGTTCAGCCAATTTCTTGGATGGTTGGACCCGAGCTTGGGTAAGCCGCTGCCTGAAAAGAACTATGCGGATAATTGCGAGTTGTGGGATACCAAAAATCCTAAACATTTACATAACTTTCTCGACAGGATTGATATATTCATAGCCTGTCACTTACTTGGTAGTAATGGGGGTCCCGAAACTTTGGTGATGATCGCGAGATGGTGTGTGTCAGGCTGGATGTGGAAGACTATCATAATTAGGGATGCAGCATTGGTGTGGTATTTATCCATTCTCTTCGAGTTCATCGAGATTTCCTTTAGACATTTGTTACCTAATTTTTATGAATGTTGGTAGTACGCCCGTCGCCGTAGTACATCTCACGTTCACTTGGTCAGGTGGGATTCGGTGCTCTTAGACGTTTTGGGATGCAACGCTTTGGGCATCTGGTTAGGCATGACTGTTATCCGCAAACTGGGACTGGAAGATTACGATTGGGGTAATGAGAGGTAATGTAAAACGTCTTATGTCATCCATCTTGATAGGATTTCCCCGGGGAGGGTGGTGGTCCGATCATCGGAAGCTCCTTGTGTTCCTCTTCATGACCATCTTCGTTGAGCTGCTCGATACTACGCTATTCTTTATAAAGTAGATGATTATTCTGGGCTGACCTTAGGCAATGACTCCCATACCGCTTCAGATTCGAATTGTGGATGCCAACGTCACATTGGATCCTCGTGTGCAGGACATTCTTCTGGGCCTTCTTCGCCCCGCCTTGCACAACGTACGCGTGTCCATACTCGGTATCCCAGACATTTCCGCGATTATTATTGTTATTATTCTCAGGGAGCTTATCAAGCTGCTGAATGGTAAATTGAGTACATTCCCGTTATACCTCGTCGTCGGTACGATCACTCAGTGTTTGGAGCTCGGTCTCTGCATCAAGTATGGCAGAGGTGGGTCGACCTCCGAGCATCAGTTGGGCTCCCGAGATGTTCATGGCACCAGGTGTATTCCACGAGTCGATGCCTAGTAATATCCGTAAATGGTGGATTGTGATATGGACAATCGCTATTGCTCGGGTCATACAGTTGCGAATTGGAGAATCACGAAGAACTGAGAAGAAGAGTGATTCTTTACATAATGGGGAGAACGCATCGGTCAAACAGGGGAACTAGTTGAAGTTGTTTCTTGCACTGAAGGTATTCGTGTTGCAAGTTTCTGCAGATACCATTCATGCCTGAAATGATTTGGATTCTTACCATTCCCTTGTCTAAGTCTCAGTGCCCTGTGGAGGCGGGCTTACTTGAATGGTTGGCTGCTGTCACTGTCGTTTAAAGCTGGTGAGTTCTCATCGAGCGAGGCTCCTATTGTTATCACCGCTGCCTATCCTTTCTACCTCACCTCCCACCTCAGTATGGTCTGATGATAGTCCTGATAAGAAGTAGCCGATAACCATCATACACTCCTGTGGGCGTCTGTTTCCATCTATTGCTGACTATAGACACTTGTGACCAGTCATGAGGGGTTGTGTTGTATCATACATGAGGGCTCATGGTTAGTGAATGTATTCACTGGCCGCTTTCCATGTCTCGTAGGCACCAAGGGCGTGGGCATGCCCTGGTTCCCCATCGTAGGCTCTTGTTGCTGCTACTATTGGTCCTGCTACTCTTGTACGATTGGTCCCTAGTCGCAGCTCAGGATATGGCCTTGGGTAACGACATGGGGGAGACTGAGCTGTTAGATGAAGATGATAATGATGATGGTAGCGGTTACTGCCAAGCCCAGGGTCTTGTAAAAGCTGCTGATGGCACTTGCAAGGTTCCTGATATCATAACGGTCGTTCATGATGGAGACTCTAGTACAGCATCATCATCATCATCGACAACGGCATCCTCCTCCTCCTCTTCGTCATCATCACAGTCGGGGTCGTCGTCGTTGCCCAACCCCATCGAGTCTCAAGAGATGATGGACCTTTTCAAAGACACCACAGACTTTGTAGTATCACTTGTGGACGGCCGCCTTATTGCCTACGATGGGTGTGGGACGAAGCTGTGGACCTATCAGGCCAGCTCTCCCACGGTCAATGCTCGCTTCAACGAGACTGTGGCTAAGGAGCTGGGGAGTGGCGATCTGGCCTCCCATCTTGCTCGGGAAGATCCCACTCGGATCCCTAGGATTGTCCCAGCTCTGGATGGTAGTGTATACATTATCACGCCCCACCCCAAGTCGCCCTCCCAAAGGGTCTTCACTCACTTACCGACCCTATTAGAAGATATGGTTGGCGTTGCACCATTCCACAGTCCGGCCTTCCCGGGTATGTACGTTACGGGTAGTAAGGTCCAAGGAGGCATCACGATCGATTTCTCATCATCTCGAGTTCAATGGCATCTCCCTAGCGGTCCTACTGGTCATTATATGAAGGAGCATAAACTGGTGTTTGCTCGGCAAGAATGGGCCCTGCATTCCCTGGCTGCTGAGGACTCGGATGAGGTATGGGGA
Organism: Perkinsus marinus ATCC 50983; assembly: GCF_000006405.1. Classification (NCBI taxonomy): domain Eukaryota; phylum Perkinsozoa; order Perkinsida; family Perkinsidae; genus Perkinsus; species Perkinsus marinus. The sequence continues at coordinate 254,350 of NW_003202385.1, read as the reverse complement.
GCCAGCTTTGTTGAGTTCCCACCAGTCACCCATGAGCACCTTTTCCCTGGTACTGAGGTCAACGCTCGTGCTCGAGCTCTTACTAGTGTAATTGGAATACTCGATAACCAAACAAGCGTCTATAAGGAGATATTCGACAGTAGCCGATGCCCCGCTGTCCACGAACATGGAGGAGTTGACAAGCTGCCCATCATCACTTTAGCATTCGACTCACCAGTGGTATCTGTCTTTGCCGTGGTTAGCCCTCAGGATACTCCAGCTAAGCTGGCCATGGTGCCGGTAGCACATGCTGGCCCTTGGTGCCACGAGGTAGTAGTAAGGGCATCTACAAGGGCGGTTTGTTACTTGTCATGTTGTGTTCAGTTTCCGGGCTATGACAAGTTACCAGTGCCCTCCTATGTTAACATGCCTCATGCTTATGATGGCCGACCACAGCTGTATCCACCCTTTACCTATGAGGATAGGAGTATGGGGTCCAGCAGCATGGATGGGGAGCCCTATCACATGTATAAGGACCGCCGGAGGAGTCCTGAGCCGTTACAGTTAGCATTGGAAGGTGGGGTCACGCTTGACGAGATGGCATCGATTTTTATCAAGTTGAATGGTCCTAATAAGCTGTTCTTTGGTGGTCTGGGTGGTGATGATGATGATAATGGTCCTCGAGGGGCCCCAGGGGGCTTTGGAAGGCTACAGGAAGGGTATGGATACAACGATGCTGGCAAGATTAGGCCCCTGAGTTTACCTGGACCAGGGGAGACCTCGACACATCTAGAGAAGGCTCATCACCTCAATCATGTTGCCCGTAACACCTCCCTTAGGGAATTCATAGCCGTCAAGTATCAGCACAATTACATAGTACTGGTCTTCTTGCTGGGTCTCATGGGCCTAGGGGCAGTGGTGTATCGGTTCATCGCAGGTTGGATGCAGGTCTTCAAGGTAGTGGCCCCGGATGGTGAGAGTATGTCTCCTGGCTCTGGTGTGGATGATGCTGATGACGACGAGATGAGTGAAGACGAGGAGGTGTATGAGGACGAGGAGGACCTGGCGGATTCGGGTTTGCTATCAACCGATTTGGTTGATCAACCCTATGAGATGGGAAGGTTCCTTGATATTAGGCATGATATAATGTACTTACCGGAGTGGCAAGATGTCCTACTGCAGACTAGTATGAACAAGCGCTTACAACAGTTCAACGACCTCACTAGGATAGCGTTCAAGCATGGCGAGAGTGATGTGAGAACGTTGCATGGTGGAGTATTGTTCCTTGGGAGGAACGTGGATGACCCGCAGTTCATCTTCCGTAACCCTAAGCAAGAGCTCAGTCAGAGACCTAACGTCCCCAAGTTCACTCAAGCCGTTAGGAATGCCGTTGCCAGTAACGCGATGAAGGAAGTGCGGTATCTAAAAGCCTATTGTCCCAAGGCGTGTGTGGCTAGTTGGAACACGTTCGAAGGGGTTATTCAGGACTTCGTCGCCAAACACCCGTCCACCTCCCACGTTGATTGTCGAGATATCGATCCTGAGGTGGCGCGAGATGCATCACTCATCATCATGGCCCTGAGAGATACGGATGCTCATGAGGACAATATGATGCGGGATAAGCTGGGTAGGATTGCCTTGTTCGACCTTGGATGTGCCTTGGCTGACCGTCCACTGCCCAGGGATGACATGACTCAGGAGTATCTCGATAACTTTGCTATCTGGCATCAGAATCCTCTACTCCTGGACGTTCCCTTCACCCCAAAGCATGTGCGCTATCTTAAGTCACTCGACTTCGATAGGCTGAAGAAAATCTGGGTATACTATACGTATCCCCAATATGTGGTCGCGGAGTATGATAGAGCCAGACGACGCGAGAGGCTGCGGAGGTCATCTCAGAATCGCCATGCTCAGCATCGTTCGAAGAGCCTCACTAATCCTGGTCCAGTACGGCAGGTGTTTGGGTATCTTGTAACCCCTAAGGGCGGACCAGAGCCTTCGGAGGTGTCTCGGCGAGATGACACTCCAGTGGAAGATAGAAGTGCTCAGGCGCCCCCTCCTATGCGGTTGTCAGTGTCGGCGGCACGGGATACCGCTTCCTGCTCGCCTGGTCCTGAAGGGACGGGCTCATCACCCAATCAACGACAATGCGACAGTTCTGATGTGGGAAGTGATAATGCAACTTCGAGTGGGGAGGAGGCGGGGTGCTCTAATGACGATTCTGTGTCAAGTCAGCCTAGCGCCCTGGTAAAGGGACGGCCACGTGCTGATACTGTCGCTGTTGGTAAGGCTGATGTGGTCGAGGAGGATGAGAAGATGAAGAATAGTCATGAGGCTGTTGATCATGACGAAGTTGGGGACTATGATGAGCTCAGGCTTGTGCCTGCGATCGATATGGTCAACGTGATGGAGGCTAATGTACGATTCCTTCTTAGATGCGCTGAGACGGATAAACCCATGCTATTCGCTGCTGAGGTAGTATACGGGGGGGGGGACTGTAGAGGAATGATCCCCGACATTGGCGCAGTTCCGTTGTCCTGGAGGGGCTGTATTATAGTATGCTGTGGATAAGGCTGTGACTGTAGGTACTGTATAGTGGCCTTTACGAGCGAGTGTGGCATGAGCTACCTACCGGAGTACAGGACTTCGATGCCTTAGGAGATGCTCTAGTCGATATCGCCAGTGTCGAGTCTGTATACGATATCTTCACTGATTGGGATGATAGGCGTACTGGTCGTCGTCATGTGAACATGTTGTGGGCCGGCCCTCCTAGACCGCCGCTGCCTCTGTGCAAGGGTTCGGATGCTGCCACCGTTAACAGTGATAAGCTCAGCGTTCCTACGAACAGCGGCTCAATGTCGTGTCACAGCAGCTCTGGGGTGTCCCAATTCGATGGTGAGATTGAGATGGTTGGATTTGATGACGACACTAACGTCGAGGCGGCCGCCAATGACAGCAGCAGTGGAGAAGATAGGAAGTCCACAGTGTTGGTGAGCAGTGGAGAAGGAGATAGTCAACAAGGCTCCGGTCAAAAGAAAGGTCCAGTCAACCTTAGCATAGGTAACGTGAATGCCCCGTTGAATTCTGTCCATACCTTTTCGTAGATACCAACCTTTGCTCTGGAGATGATCGGATCGTCTCTGAGGAGTGATGCCTACTCCGCTGCCTTCTGAGTGTAAATATTTATAATTATTCATACTATAAACACCACTATACCTCGATACGATTCGGCGCTGACTTTCATTTTCAGTAACATTGCGCCACCATCACGACTGCCAAATTATAATTTTTCCTATCTAGGTTGTTGCGTTGTTCGCTCCATCCCTCACCTGCTACGTCTTCGAAGAGGTTAGAATGCCGTTGAGAAAAATGAACCTTTCGGAAGACCTTTTTTGAAGCCACACGTAATCTTCAAACCCGATTTCATAATCTGCAGCCTCCAAGAATGAATACACGAACTACCTCCGTTTTAATGGAAATATACCAACGACTCGGTTGCGACTTGTGGAAATCTTCAGTGAATACGAGACGTTCTCCAACGAGTACTGCATCGATAACTCTCTACTTGAATTGACTCTTGCTTTGCTCTGGGGACCGCGTTTCCGTTGGGCTGATGCTGACCCTTTCCCTGCGCCCAGATGCGGACTTAGGTTTTCTGTATATCGTGAAAAGTCGAATTATTTGTTGTCATCACGCATGCATTCCATGCATTGAGAACGTTCACACTATCTCCCCTTATGTGGATTGGTGTACCCGACATTGACACAGTGCCTCAGAAGTCGATGTCGTTCTTATCAGTTTACTCCGAGTAAAGCGCAAGAAGGGACTCTCCAGTACAATATAAATCATATTTCGGCCTTTAGGTGGCAACACCCATCGCTTCGAATAATTATATTCGCTATGTAGCTATTTCTAGTACCAAATGACCATGGTGTTCCCTATGACCTTGAACTTGCCGAAAACTCGACACCTCGCTAATTGTGCGTGTAAGTTATAATGAAATTCCGCATACACGACTTGTACAAGGACTATTCCGACACCGATGCAGTGATAACTCAAAGAAAGATCACATCCGTTAGTCAGCAATGGACTATACACCTCCAGGAGGTGTAGGGAAGCGATCTCCCAACAGCCGAAAATCACAGAGATGTACGATGATGAAGTGACAACGCAACAAGTTGAGTTAAGAATACAGCAACTGCACATAGTGCCGAGTTGTGAATACTCTCAAGGTCACCGAATCACTCGTCAACAATGGTAATACCGGCAAAATATCAATCTAACTATTCACCAGTGACAACCTCTATTGCTGGGAATGAGGTTGAAACCAACAGAGCTTTACATGGAAAGGACATCGACCTGGATTCTGCTAAGCTCAGGGGTGACATCCAAGACACGATCGACCATGTACTTGACGGCGACCTTGGAGTTCTTGGTGTAAGCAGCGTGAATGGCGTCAATATCGGCCTGAGTCTGCTTGGCAAGCTCCTCATCCTCACCACCAGAAGTGCTCTGAAGAGCCTGAAAACGAGCGAGTTGGAGCAGAAAGAATGAGACCATATAAAAGCTTACAGCATAGTCACGGTTGAACTTCTCCTCCTCCTTAGCACGGAAAGAGGCGACCTCGTCCTGAGCGGCGCTCTTGGCTTCACGCAGCTTCTTAGTCCTGAGATAGAGATCATCAACAACTAACTTCGAATAGTAGTAGGGAATCTTACCTGTTCTCTCTGGCACGGCTAACGTAAGTGTCGGCCTCCTGCTCGGCCTTCAAGAGCTGCTGAATGAGTTGCTGAGACTGCTGGTTGGCCATGGTGATTTGGTAGAAGGTTGTTCGTAAAAAAACAAGTTGAACTGAAGACCAACAACTTAGTACACTGGATCTACTCAAAGGTAGCACAGCAACAATAAGAAATGACCGCAGTACAAGTAGTAGATAATATCGTGTATAGCGTCCAAGAAAAAGGGGATCAGGATTAGATCACTAATAACGATCCGGCGCTGCAGTGTAGATGTTTATTCAGGCTGCGTCGTTGTCTTAGGCTGCAGCTTAACGCTACACTTGCTATCTTGGTTACACTTGGATTTCCTCAACGTCTCTGTTCCTCTTCATAGATTTCTTGATAGGTGGTTGACTATACTGAACTTAGTAATTTAACATGTCTTCAACCACTGCTAACGCAACTGCCGGCGGCGTCACTCAGCAGACGGCTTCCAACAAGGGAGACATTCGTCTTGATAATTCCAAGACCCGTGACGTCCGTGCCTCTAACATCATTGCGGCCAAGGCAGTGGCTGACGCTGTGAGGACGAGTCTTGGGCCGAGGGGTACGAACACATTATGGTTGATCGATTACGAACTGAGGGATGACCTCAAGATACTCATATGATTGAACTCATCGAATTTGTGATTCAGGAATGGATAAGATGATCCAGGACGGCAGTGGGGAGGTGGTCATCACCAACGATGGTGCCACGATCCTTAGAGAGGTGGGCTGCTCCTGGTAGTAACCCTAACAGCACTACGATAACCCGTTTAGATGTCGGTGATGCACCCTACTGCTAAGATGCTTGTTGAGCTATCCAAGAGCCAGGACATTGAGGCTGGGGATGGTATGGCTACTGGGGGGTAGGTGGTAGGCCTCTGACTGTCCCATCAGGTACGACTTCTGTCGTTGTCATTGCTGGTGCACTCCTCGGTGCTGCTCAAAATGTAATAATACCCAAGGCGATCGCTCGACAGTGAGGGTGAATGGTGGTGCATTTCAGCTACTGGGCCGTGGTATTCATCCTAATACGATTAGTGATGGCTTCCTGTTGGCCGCGCACAAGGCTGAGGCAATCCTTGAAGACATGAGCATCCCAATCAGCTTGGAGGACAGGGACAGCCTCGTTACCAGTGCCAGTGAGTTTTCCTCGCGCCTTGTTTACAGCGTTCCTCATACCACACCATAGGCACTTCTCTCAATTCAAAGGTCGTTGCTCAATCAGCGAGCCTTCTTGCCCCAATGGCCGTTGATGCCGTAAGAGACTTCTCATCTCTCCGTCAGTGAGTACCTCACCCTCCACAGGTTATGAAGGTTGCGGAGCTCCCCGAGGACCCTCAACAAGGCGGTGTTGTTGACCTCAATGACGTAGACATCAGCAGACTGTTGAGATGTGCATGCGTTCACCCCAGGTACGTATTTGCCGCAAGTTGGGTGGCACCATTGACGACTCCGAGCTAGTCGATGGTCTTGTGATGAGCCAGAAGGTTGCCAAGGTTGCCGGAGGTAGTCTTCAAGAACGCACTGTGCTCAGTGTATCTTCCCTTCTCTTAGGTCCTACTAAAATTGAGAAGGCCAAGATCGGCCTCATCCAGTTCTGCCTGTCCCCTCCTAAGACGGATATGGAGAACAACGTTACTGTCAATGACTATGCCCAGATGGACCGTGGGTTAGCTCTACGATAGCCTCATGGTCGACGTGTGGGTCTGTTAGGTATCCTCAGAGAAGAGCGTGTCCAGCTCGCTAAGATGGTCAAGCACATTGCTAAGACCGGTTGCAACGTAGAGTGCCTCTCTGTGGTTAACTATACATCGTTGCTCCCGATGTAGGTCCTATTGGTCCAGAAATCCATCCTCCGTGATGCCGTGACTAACCTCAGTCTGGACTTCTGTGCCAAGGCTAAGATCCTAGTGGTAATGGGTACCCCTCTGGTGGTAATGGTTTCTTATGAGCTATGCAGGTCCGTGATGTTGAGCGTGACGATATTGATTTCTTATCTCGTATTTTGGGATGTGAGCCTGTGGCCAGCCTACAGGAGTTCACTAAGGACAAGCTTGGTGAGGCTGAGCTGGTGTACGTACTGACCGAGAACCCTTCTCATTTACTGATGTTCTTAATTGTAGTCGTGAGGAGCCCTTGGGGTCCGGTCTTGGTACTGTTATCCGCTTCACTGGTCTGCCCAAGCTGACCACATCTAAGTGCGTATCGATTTTGTTAAGAGGCACCAACTCGCTGGTAAGCTCCTATAGCCTCTCCTGCGCCTCCACTATCGCCTTTATCCTCAGACCCTTGATGAGGCCGAAAGGTCCCTTCACGATGCCTTGTGTGTCGTACGTTCCCTTGTGAAGAAGCCTGCAGTCCTACCGGGCGGCGGTAGTGTTGAGATGGAGCTCAGCGTACTAATACTGGTTGTCTTGGTCCTGCTAGATCCTCTTCTGGTTAGGTCCGTCTGAGTCAGTGGACTAGACGTGAGTTGAAGGGCGTCGAGGCCTACTGCGTGCGAGCCTTTGCCGAGGCCCTTGAGATCATTCCCTACACACTCGCTGAGAATGCTGGTCTGGCTCCAGTGGAGATCGTTACTCAACTTCGTAATGGAGAGGGTCAGTGCTCGAGGCATCATGGAATGGTTGCAGGTGCGGCCCATGCTGATGGCTCGAGGTTCGCTGGTATTGACGTTAGAAAGGGCAAGATAGAAAAGGACATGGCTAAGAATCTGAAGGTGAGTGCGGGGTGCTGGGATCGAACCTGGGTCGTTTGGATGGGAGTTGTCACAGGTTCTACAGCCCCTGTTGGTTTCTCTAAGTGCCATTCGTGGTGCCTCTGAGACGGTTAGGATGATCATGAAGATTGATGACCTCGTCTACACCCGATAGAGTAATGCTACTCACCTCTCCTCCCTCACCTTACCTGCCACCTCAGTATGGTCTGATGATAGTCCTGATAAGAAGTAGCCGATAACCATCATACACTCCTGTGGGCATCTGTTTCCATCTATTGCTGACTATAGACACTTGTGACCAGTCATGAGGGGTTGTGTTGTATCATACATGAGGGCTCATGGTTAGTGAATGTATTCTAACACAACCTTGGGATGGAAAACATCCGCTTCCCACCGAGCGCGTGGGGGGAAGTTCATTGACTCTGTTGTGCTGAGCCATTGGACAAGAGCATATTCTGCTCTTTAACGTGAGGACGTTGAGCACTGTTGAAGAGGTGACTGATTAGTCCCGGACCAGTCCGGTATTTTGGGTACCTTGTCGTAAGTCTGGATTCTCCTGGACACCGAAGGTGCATGCTCATTCACTTCTGCTGGCGATGGGTGTGGAGAGGTATCGACAAACCTGGCAGTCGGGTTGCTGCTCATGGATTGTTGTGCCTTCCTTAGTACTGTCGCCATGTCTGGTATCGTAGACGATCCCATCATCGTCAGGGAGGCTGTGGTAGCCGGGGATAAAGAGGAAAGGACTGAGTTGTTTAACTGCACTATGTGCCAACCATCATTTACTCGAATTGTAAAGTATCGCCATAGGATTCTCATCGTAATTGACCGCATCAGACTTCTGTGGTCACTCTATATATGTTGGCATTTTGCATCGAACACTTGAGTGCCACTAATGAGTTCTGGTGTTAGAAGACCACGAGTGACTAGCTTTGTCCCGATCTGATGGTCTGGTAAGGTAGGCCTCCCCGCACGGCCGTATCGAAGTCTGGTTGTAATGATTCCAGTTCCATCTCAAGCATGCCGCGCCTTCGTCAGTTGGCCAGTAGCAGCCTACTTAGCGAGAATCAGACGGAATCTCCTGAAGGCTAAAGTCTGCGTATGAGCATTCACACTAAGCCTCACTGCTCATCATCGTCATGGCCGTATAAGATGCAGGCATCTCCCTCTCACCCTACTATGAGATCTAAACATACGACGAGACATTCAACTTCTGTCTACCATGCCTGAGGCTGCGTTATGACGTCGGCGATTGTGGCCTACTCTCGATCGACTAGGTTGAGTCAGATAGTCATAAAACACTTTGCATGTGTAAGCGTTGATTCCGTTGAACTGCTAGGCGTTGCGTTATCGTGGTAGTTGGTCATGCCCTCGAGTCACTGAGCGAACATAGTAATGGACAGGGGTAGTAGACCATCAACAGCCCCGGCTCGATCGGCAGAGAGGGTAACAAGTCTATTGCGAGCACACTTTATGAGCACCGCTAGAACTGTGAGGAGTTGGAAGGATGAGCAGACACTTGTTGCGAAGCCAAGTAGTAGTAGCATGTGCCTCAGCCTTGATAACCATCGCCATTGTTCAGCCGTGGCCGAGTTGACAAGCGTTCAGAACTGGATGAGGTCTCGGAATCTACGGGGGGCTCACCAGCTAACCTTTATCGAGGAGCAGAATATACGGCGTAATGCGGTAACACCATCGGACCTTAGGAACGGTCTCACGTCCTTAGGATTATTCCGAGTACTGGACGCCAGTGGTGAAGGAAAGGTACCTTTATTGATAGTAGGGTAGTGGGGGACGGGACGTGTGACAAGAATGGTGATAGGTGGAAGCGCTGTTGGGAGCTCTCGAGCCAGGCCTTTGGAAGAGACCCAAAAAGACAACCTCAATGGCCTCGATGATCGATGAGGCCGATTTCGTAGCAATTATGGCTCGTCATCGAGACTCTATTGAAGTCGGCAGCCCAATGCTGCCAATTGATGTAGGGTATCCTGGTGGAATTCCACATCAGTTCACTCTGGTGTGGTATGTCCTGTCAAGATCTCTATATCGGCTGCCTATCGGGAGTACGAACTGAGTAAAATGGCTGCCATGGCTCGAGCCGTAACAGAGGACTTGAAGCTTTTATCGTCGAGAGTGAGTGGTAGACGGGACTATGGTGGGCCCATCGATGACGAGAGTGTTGCCCCTTCCGATGTCTGCAGATCATACCTGGGGTCGTGACAACCCGACATGCATGCGCTTGTACTCTGCGCCGACGTCCAAGACTGCTCTATCGGGCTCAGGTATAATGGGAGAGGTAGATATCACTCTCCAGTGCCGACATTCAGGGTCGGCGGGAACCGCTGTTGATGGCATACCAGGGAGCTCGATTCGAGAAAAGCCCCAGGGAGGCCCCTCTAATGGAGGGTGATGTGCTACCTCTGTTGAGCCTTTAAGGATCCTAATTGCTGGATTGGCAGCTCATGTGCCTACTTGGGTCGTGGTCCTGATGGTGCTTTGGTGTGGCGATATTGGTCCCCTCCGAGCCATCGTAACGTCATACGTCCCATCCGCTCCTTGAGAACGTCTATCTCCAGTGGAGAGGTGAGAGCTCTCGAGGATACCCCCCTACAGCAACCGTTCAGATACACTTGCTCTACGGCAACGCTGAGGTGTACGTCTTCAATCCTCACGAACTGAGATTCCAATGCATAACTTTTCTACCAGGAGAAGAAGGTCGTCTGCGCTACAAATGGACCTCGTCAGCTAGGACCATGAGTGCTCTGTAGTTCACTCTAAGCGGCGTCCTCTTATCTATTCATATGCTTCCATGTTGTCGTCCCTAGGTATACGACATCGAACCCTCGTAGTGCCTCTAGGGGTATATACTGGTCCTTGCCGCTCAAATATGACGTCACCCGTCCATCGATTGCCCAAGCCGGTGAGATGATCCCTCCTATGAAGCGCCTACTGTCATTCCCAGGGTCCGTGATCCAGCAGAGTCTCATCCCACCAACGAGGATCGCCTGCTCATCCGAGGTGGCATCCCACTGTTGTGACGGCAACGTCGTGAAGGCCGCTGAGAGTGCCAATTCAGTCTACTGGCTCCTCTCCAGCGGGATAGTCCTCCATGCAACAGATCGCCATCTTCTGCCTCGTGTCAAGCCTGAAGGACTTGTCTTAGAGAGCATGCCTATGACGGATCTTGCCAGACGGTTCAGTCGCATCACTGAGGCCGATGCTCGAACGCTAGTGAATGACTCAGTCTTGGCACCTTTAGTGCGGCTCCTACGAATACCCTATAAAGTTCGAACGATAGCCGCGGGGTGGAAGCATGCCCTGTTCGTGCTCTGTGAGGAGGATAGAGTTTTCGGAATTGGTGACAGCAGTCTGGGTCAGCTGGGTCTGGGTGACCAACAATTGTATGCTGCTGTCCCTACTGAGGTCAGCAACTTACGTAGCAAGGCTGTCAAGAACGTTGCTTGTGGTGGCGTATTCTCCCTCTGTTTGTGTCGTGATGGTTCCGTATTGTCCTTTGGCAGTGGTCACAGGGGGCAGTTGGGCTGTGGTGGAGATGTGAAACTATCGAGGATTCCCCTCTGTCTGCCCCTCCCTGATAGGGCTTTCCTCATCGCGTGTGGTCCAGAGACGGCTTGTGCATTCACCGCGTCCAGCAACCTGTTCGTATGGGGGGTTTTCCCGCAACTTCAAGCTGGAATGGTAGAGATCCCTATTGTTCATGGCTTAGAAGCTCCTCTCCGTCGTGACATCAGAGCGACCACGAATGTCACATCAGTTTTTGATCATTTTGTACCACGAGGGGTTCTTACAAAGGAGTCGTCTCTGCTCTCACGAAGGAGCATTGACCGAATCGCGATAACTCATTCATCCCTCTTTCTCGCCTTCACAGCATACAAGGATTAATTACCGCCGTCTACATCTAGCCTACCACAGCTCGGTCGTCCCTCCTCCATGTACCATAGGCTTTCTTGTGTGGACATGTAGCCTTATATTGCGTTGCTGATTAACGGACTTCCAATCTAATTACTCGTAGTGGGCCTTTGAATACGTCAGGCTGGATAGAAGTCTCCTCACCGTCTCCCTCTTAGGTTGCAGGTAGTACTGTATTTGCGACCGGTGATCATATGCGCTGTTGTAAGTCGCGCGCGCCCTAAAATTACGCGCATGTGTCATCGCACAGCGGTTGTTCTCCTCCCTATTAGCACGCGTGCTGCTGTAGCTATGACGTGTAGGATACGGACATCATTGAATGGGAGGTAGGATGGTATTGATGATGAATTCACTCGCAGTAGGGGTTCAATGCTTCCTTCACCTACATTCAATGACCAAATCGTCGTGAAAGATGAACCACGGGAAGAAAAGGCTAATAATGTGAACAGCCAACATGCGTGGGGACCAGATGTGAGTCTTGCATGATGGGTATTCACCATCGAAGGAGACTTCGTCACTGCAAAGAGCTGTTGACAACAGGTCGCTTCGGTCATCCCGCCCTCCCCGGTTTACTTCGCATCGGCGGAGGAATTCGAAGACCCCTACGAACTTTTCATAAAACTCCATGCCCAGTAATCTCGAGACACATTCCTATTGATGGAAATGATAGAATAGATACGGACAGACGTACGGCGTGGTTATCATTAAACCGCCACCTTCCTGGCTTGGTCCTTGGAAGGCCTTGGGAGATCCTCTAACGATAAGGTGGGTCTCAGACCAATCGCTACTATGGCATATGAAAATAGCGACTTATACCTTAGTACTCCCAAGCACATGAAGGTTGAAAAAGCAGAGCCGTCTAGGCCTAGGTGGGATCGATGATGATAGCATATTGAATTCACTTTTTGTTAGTACCTATAAAATCTGGAAGAATCCCTCGATGAGATTTCGCCCCCGAGTTCAGCACATATCGCAGATAGGCGGATTCCGACGTCAGGACTCCATCTTCGAGAAGAAGCTTCGGCTTCTTAGGTCAGTGTGGCGTTGTGAGATATCCTCAGGTCCGCTGTGGTTAGATTCATTCGTGGTCAACCTTTGCCCTCCTGTGCCCAAATACCCCATCTATGGCTGGACCCTCAGCCTTGTGGGGAGTCCGTAAAACGCATACGGCTTAGCGAGGTTGCTGAGCAGGACCTAAGTAGACATCAAACGATCCGGATAAGTCTCCTCACACTGTGAGATTTGGTGAGTCTCGTTAACGCAAGGGAATGCACCCAGGTTCAATTCCTGGCGAGAGCATCGAGGCGACTGGGAGGAAATCGCGAGAGCTTCGCTGAGATTACATCGGGCCAACCTGAGCGAAGTGGAGCCCCGGGTTGTCGATCAAATAAGGCGGATATATGATGCTTGGATTCGAGGGGTGAGAGAACAGCGCATTCCCATTTGGAAAGACACTTGTTACAGTATGAATCGGTCTTATTGAACCCTACGACTGCATTAGTCGACAGTAAGGCCTGTTGGGGGGACGTGAGGACCACTGCTGAAGCTGTGAAACCCGGAGACACCTTCTATAGAGTGGACGTCACTAAGGATGGGGGAATAGTCAAGTACGATGGATACGGACATTTTGATGTTACCACAACAGTCATAAGGTACAGTACTACTGTCCTGAGACGAGATAAAAGGATGATGGTCGTGGAGAACAGTCCTGTGGATGGATCGTCAGTGGAGATGAGGTCAAAGGATGTCCTCTCCCCTAATGAGCTACTCTTCCTTAAGGTGGGTCCGAATCATACGTAGCTGCGGTAACAACAGTAGACAGTCGCTATCTAGTGTAATATCTCAACAATAGTATCAACACATTACATGTGATTTCCGAGATGTATGTCTTATCCTACTTATCGATGCATTAACGTATCCGTGAATTGACGACCCTTCATAACGCTTCGAAACCTTCTGGGGTAATAGTGTATTAGGAATTCACTCCAGCGTATCAGTTAGTCGTGTCGGATAAGGGTCGTAGAGCTGTTCACAATATGGGCAACGAGCCCCATCCAAAGGGGTGATGGAAACTAATCTCAACTGAGGCCTGTTCTGAGGTTGAGGTTAACTGTGGTAGGTTAATGGTTCGACCTTCGAGGAAGCCGAAAGGTTCAGTCGAGCTGCTGAGGACCGATCTACCGCTGCTCTCTGTGAGGCCTGCTGTCTGCTGCTCCCGTCCGAGGCAGATCCCAAACGACCCTATTTGAAATGTACCCATGCCTATGGTGATGGTATGCATTCACTGTATGCGTAGGTTTGGCATGTGAGTGTTCCCTGCACGTATCGTGTCTAGTAGAGCAGTACCCCGATGTGAGAGTGGAGCTGGACATGGACTGGTTCTGTCCCCGTTGCATTAAGCGTGCTCGTAGAGGTATGAGGGATCGTCTCTAAGTCGTCTTATGCAAGGACTCATTCAGCGTCGAGAAATAATGTTCCCCAGGGTTTGATAACAATGAGGAAAATGTTCTCAATATGATGATGACATTCACAACAGAAACTGATTGAAGAATGTGTTCCTAGCCATGTGGAAAATCCGAAATGAGTTCGCCCTAGGAACATTATAGGTCCCTGGATGATTCTCTGGTCTTATTCCTCCTCAGATACATCTTTGGCGTGGCTTTCACAGGAGGAGACCGGATTTGGATTTAACTGGAGCTCAGACATGTCAATGGCCGACTTTATAGCGCATAATGATTCAGTGTGGGTCCTCGTGATAGTAGGGGGACCCTATCGCCGTAGCAGATGTGAGAAGATCTTTGGAAGAGCACATCCGGAAGAATCGACGGTTGAGGAAGTCTTCTGGAGAGTTGTGAATTTCGGTTCAGCCCGGGACGAGAGTTCACCGGCCGAGGCAGCATATGATGACATATGGTAAGCAACGACGAGGCGTGTCCGACCCTGTCCGAGTTATGGTGTAGTTATGGCAACGATCTGGACTCAGCTGAAGTGTCGAGCAATGTTTTTCCTAGGGCGGGGACACCCTACGGCCTAGCAGATGGAGAGCAGTGGTCTCTTCGTAGGCCCTCGGCTCAGCACACCTGGTACCAGCCGTCCCTAGGTACACTACCTCTACTACCTGACAGTGTCCTCAACGAGTATTTACCTTCCCATGGTGGCGGTCCTCTGGACATAGCCGGAGTCACTCGGCCTTGGGTCTACCTTGGTTCGGTAGGCTCCCTCCTCCACTGTCATGTGATTCATCATTTTTGTCATAGGCTCTGAGTGCCTTCTGTTGGCATGCTGAGGATCAGTACTTGTACAGTATAAACTTCCATCATGCAGGAGCGGCCAAGATATGGTCAGTGTCCCTCCTAGTGCCTCGGCCTTCAGAGCCTCCCATTAGGTACAGCGTACCAGGTCGACAGGCGAGGGCGATGGAGGACCTCTTCCGAAGGGAATTACCAACACTGTGCAGCAGCATCCCGGATTTGACCCAGGTGATCCCAGTGCGATCTATGCAAGGATGTTGGCATCAGTTGTCTCTCAGCACATGACCACTATGATCGACCCTAAGGTGCTTCTGACTCAGGGGCTCTTGGTCACACGAGGAGTCCAACGCCCAGGTGTCGCTGGCATGGTCCTTGTCATTTGAAGAGAGCCTTATATGCTTTTAGGGGACATCGTGCTTACCTTTCCGGGTGCTTATCATGGCGGATTCAATGCTGGTATCAATCTGGCAGAAGCGGTGAATGTACCGGCAAGAGACTGGATAACCATGGGCTCGGTCGCAGGTGAGAGCTCATCGTATCGAGACTAGTGAAGGGTCTTCTTGGGCAGGTCGGGCCTACACCAAGTTGTGCCGACGGCCCATTTTCTGTTTCGATGATTTGGTAATCAACATTTGTCGTGTGTATGCGACGGGAGAGGAGATGAATCCTATGTTGGCACTGCAAGCCATGAGGCATCTCCACTATATCAAACGCCAGCGGACGGCTACTCCCAAGGTAAACACCTCTTTTTCTTCCTACTACTACTGGTCCCGTTACCTCATGCATAGGGTCAGGCCATACCTACCTCGCCTCGTTCGTCCAGTGATATCCTCTCTCGAGTCGACCCTGAAAAACCATGGTTGATCATCAACACCTCGAGGCCTCGCCGCACTGTGTCACCACTGGGTTTCAAGCACACCGGTTCGCCAGCATCCAAGTAAGAAGATCTATCCAGCAGCAGTATGGTTTTAACTGTTCCCTCAGGAGCATAGCATACCTCTACGGCTACGAACCCGATGGCGCCCTTTGCTGTATATGCCGCCAATTTTGCTCTGTTGTGGCCGGAGAGTGTCGGGACTGCGGGTAGGTTATCACCTTGAGGGAATCGTCATGTTAGAGTTCACTTCAGGTTGGTTTATTGTAACCTGCATATAGGATCATGCTGTGGCCATCCAGTGAGCTCTAAGGTCATTCATCACGTCCTGGCCCCAGAGGACCTGTCCAAGATCCTCGAATGTGAGGGGAGAGTTACGGTATGGCTCAGCCTAGTGGGAGGGTTTCTGATCAGGTTGCCAGCGGCGTTATAAGAGGTGGAGACTGTGGTCCCGCAAGATAGAGAGAGTTCACCGTTCGGTGGCCCTGTACCTTGGGGAAACTCCTCAACAGCCTTCCATAGCACATGAGGTCCGCTTAGACGATTTAGAGTGTATGGACAGCGAGGGTGACCTCACGCCGACCAGGCCTGATAGACGGGCGAAAGAGAACGCAATGAGGTCGTGGAAAAAGAAGAAGTGCGCGGCAACGGAACCTCCTGCAAATGACATAGTTGGCAGGTCGCCTTCTATGACCAGTACCAGTACATTATCACCGCCATCCTCTCCTCGAAGTGCATTGGCACTTCGAGTGGATATGTCTACCATATCGTCCCTCTTGGATGAGCGGGAATCTGAGGGAATCCCATGGAGAGTCCCGATAGAGCCCCCTAACGCTGACTGGCTCTTCGGCCTTAAGGAACGCTGTGGAGATCCTTGGGAGACTCGGATAAAGGCTTTACTAGACGGCAATGAGCCCATCAAATTCGACAGGCTATTTGATCTACTCAACGACGTCATAGTGAACACAACTCCTGTTCGATGCCCAAGAGAAGATGAGCTGATCGATAAGTTGACACAGTAAGGGCATGCTCATTCGAAGGCTCTCTATGTAGCTTTTATACAGGGTCATGCATCTTCGTTCTGTCATTCGAACAGCGCTCGGTATGAAGCCTCTTGCCTCCCGAGAACGAGGGATTCACATCAAGAGCAACTGCACGGTGAGGAAGTTGGTCCATCAGCACAGCTGATTCAAACTGGCCTCTTTCTCCTTCAGAGCGCCTCTCCCGACGACCCATGTAGACTCAAGCAATCAAGTACAGGAGGCTTCGTCTTGGCAGGTAAGCGAAGCCACTAGTTCTTTGAGGGATACCGTTCATTGATCAACTGGCAGGTACACATGGAGCTTTGGGCAAGTTTCGCATTGGTGATGAGGTTCCTTTATCGGAAGCACTATTGCGGGCTGAAACGGCATTAGTCCAGGCCAGAGAACTAGGAGTGACGGATTTACCAGAAGAACCGTGAGTCTGCTACAGTGGGTCTTCACGGTCTTGACGAATTTCAGGCTCATTCACGACTGTGTCTCGATTCTGACTAATATGGAGAAGTCCTCACGAGGAGGGGCGGCCGCTCGTGGCCGTGATCTCGAAGGAAGAGCTAACAGTACATTATGGAAGATAACTGCGACGCATCATACTTGAAGTCGTTAGTTCCAGCAGTTTTCGACCCGTTAAGATTGTGATTCAACCTGATTTATTAGAGTTAAGCTCCGGATTTCTGAAGTGATATTGTGTTCGATGAAGTCAGTTGAGCGTACTCGCCTTCTTACACCTTGAGACAGGAGCTTTTGAATTAAGGGACAAAAATACAAGTGCAACACGAGGATGCAAGCAAAGCGTATCCCTATTCGGATTCCCAACGGGTTCCAATTGAGTTCTCACTCATGGATGCTACGAGTGGTAGAAGTATCGATCGATCCCGCAAAACTCGAGAGCGGAGATGAATGATACAAACCAGGAGCCGAGCCTCACTACTATATTCGCAGCATTGGTTACGGAGTCGGGGAATGCCGTCCCTACTCCCTCAGTTCAGTTTCCGAACCAGTCGTCAGTGACTATTAGTGACTTCTTCACTGCCTCAACTCCTTCGCACAAACTCAACACGAGCGAGTGGCGATTAAACAATATGGCCCCATCCGAGAAAATCATCGTTGCTACTCTGGATCATAGTTTCCGACTATCATCCGCTCGAACATCTCGAGCACGACTCGATTGAAATCGAGTGAAAGACGGAATAGAACAAGACCTTACTGCGATACGACTTCGCGTTTCTGCTTCCAAAGAGCGACAGCTGGGATGTCGTGAACCAGCTTGCGAAGATTCAGCAGCTTGGGGTAACCATTGACGAGATCCGCCGGGATGCCGTCTAGGACACCCGAAGACAACCAATCGATAACGCCGACCAGATCCTACACAAGAACAAAGAAGAGTTCATGACTATTGGTACAAACAGTGGCTGAACTAAAAGCGTACCAAATCAGCGATGGTCAAGTTGTCCCCGGCCGAGAACTTGTGTTCACCCATGATCTTCTCTATCCTTTCGAAATAGAACGGAAGGGTGGTTGTAGTCAGTTCCTAAGGGTAGATGAGTATGTATATACACCAAACAACCTAATCTACTGATCAAGATGCCTCTTCGGCCGCCAAGCTAGTCTACTCTTAAAGTCTCAGAACGAACAGTCGAATACGTTCCTACCTTGCGGGCTGCGGCCTTCTCAGCTTCATCACTCATACGCATCGTAGGGACTATCTTGCCACGCACATCAGTGACAATACCGAGCATTTCGTCGACGCGGAGTCTCTGGAGTATATCGGTGGGATAGAGTCCAGCAGAAGGATTCAACTGAGGAGATAAGAGCACAATAAGGAGACTCTAGTCAGGCCCAGTGTTCCCTACCGATCCAACATAGCGAAGTATGGCGCCTGATTGAGACACCATCGTACCATCCTCAAACTCCAAAACTGGCACTTGGTTCATCGGATAGATATTGGCTGCCTTTTTGGCTGCCCAATCCTCGCGGGGGATACGAACATCCTCGAACTTAATGCCTGATCAGAAACAGTAGGATGGAGTGGAACAGGTGGTAAGACTCACCAGAAATGGCCAAAGCTAAGCGGATGGGCTCTCCACGATTGGCGGCATCGAAGTAGTGCACCTTGAGAACCATGGGTGGATGCAACAAACTTTGCTTAACAAAGAACTGCAAAAGAATGAAGAACTGACGTCGTTTGAACATAAGTGGCTTGTCTGCGTCTGTCTATAGATTAGATGATTTCTTAGCCGTAAGCTAATCAGTCATCGAGGAGAGGAGGGACAGCTCCTCTTTGTGTGCACCGATTCAACCAATTCAATGATTGATTGCAATTGGGTGGTCATCCATTTTATCCTCAGGAGTGCTGAATTAGAATATGAGGACTGGGGAGCATGACTCACGCGACAATGAGGTGGAGACTCCACCGTGGAATATACTTTGGTCGAACGGAAGCGGTTCACCTTCATCTAACATGGTATTGATGTGAGATAGTGACAGGAGGACACCTAAGTAGTAATAAGAACATGCACTCAGGCAACTATCCCGGACGATTTCGACCTCAGGGAACGCGGTATGAATCAAGACATGTGGTATTTGTGTTTGCGTGTAGAGCTGTACGCAGACACACCGCACGGTAGGGGGGTTTGTCCCCTGCTGTAAGCCACTTTGATTCGATTGTTTGCTGTGTGTAAATGGACTCGGCATTCGGCGGCCACTGGTCGGACGGAGACCCGAGTCGGCAACTATTAGCTACCATTTGTTGTCCGACTGTACGGCCCTGTCTGTGGGGAGTAGACAGTAAATGACGGGCGGGGAAGCGCAGAGGTTAGCTCACGTGTACTTACGTCAAACGATCGGTTACATTGAGAGCCTTCCGTGGGAGTGATTTGAGGATTACTGTTCGCACTCCTCAGGAGTGACCCCTGACAACCTTACCAACCACAGCGTAAGTAGTATCCGATACATTTATCTACCTTTAGGACCCGATGACGATCTCGAGTAGATCTGTCCACACACTTTCCGTACGGGTGGCGCGTCAAACTCCACGTTGCCCTTTCAACCGATAACCCTAGGATACGAAGACTGTAGACGACATACATTGTAGACTCTAGCGGAGACATATAAGAGTTTCCTCGGGAAACCATCAATCTAGCCGCTGGTGGAGACCTTCACCATATTGGTCAGCAACCGAGAAAGAATCATAAATACGATGGGTAGAGCGCTGAAAGTGTTTTATGGAAGTAACTTAGAATTCTACATTACTATGGATGTATGCTTCCTTGCCAAATCAGTAACGGTCATATCGTGGCCGAGGGCAAACTTGTTAACAACACCGGCAGCATATGCCAAAGGCAATCTCATCTTGCAAGCTGCATGCTCAGCTCCTCAACCATCTCCGTGAGAGCCGCTACCTTTACGGAGTGTCCTTGACTATGTTCACTGGCTCGTCAATACGAAGGCGTTCCAAGAAAACGGATTGACGGTTATGGCTAGCAGAGGGCTTTAACTACATGATGACTTCAATCGAGGCGTGATAACTTCTCACTTTTCCATGTTGTTTGATTAACTTCTCAGTGAGAAGAGTCCAATCAGACAACATGGAAAAACGGAAGCTTACTGATCCCAGATAGCGGAGGATGGCATATCTCTGAGATACCATGGTCCCCTCTTTGAGCTCCAAGACCGACTTAACCAGGAGGGGCCTCACAAAGTGAGGCCCTCACTCTTTGTAGGGGGCAACTCCGCGAGAGGGACTCGATGATAGTCCAACGAGAGGGATGAAAGATACAGCGACATGACAACACAATCATCATGAATGCAGACAGAAACGTGATTCAGGGAGATGTCATGTTATCCGCATACTCTGCTGTAATTGGCTTTTCCGAGACTCTCGTTTATGTCGGATTCGGGCTGCTCTCAACTTGGTCAATTCTCGGGCATGTCGCCATGGCACGCCCCTTCCCTTCGCTTTTCTCGTCTTCTCAGCATCAAACGTTTTGGGTACTCGATCCAAAATGTTCACTTCCACAACACCAGACTTCATCAAGTAATCCACATTGGAGTTCGCAACATCAGCAACCCAGCCAGCCTCAGCTTTCCTCACCCTCTCGAGGGGACATGGCACACGTGACTGTAGAGCCTCCACTGAGGGATAGAGAGTGTGGTCAAAATCAGATATGAGGACCGCGGTGAAGTCCGGCACCCCGGAATAAAGCGAAACCTTGCTTTTTTTCGGTTGCAGCTGAGCGTCTGTGTTCAACAGCGATACCACTCGTGCTAGAACTTCCCGTGCCTTGCCTTCGGTCACCAAGTCTCTGGCGATCGCTTCAAGACACTTCCAGGAATTGGATGGAACCGACAAGATTTCCGTCGCGACAGCTGCATACGCGTGCGATCTCAGCTCTTCTTCCGTCGGAAGACTGCTGTTCTCGAAATTCTGTTTGGTCGTTTCCATGATCTTTTGCATCATAGGCCAATCACTCTTATCATACAATGTAATGACCTCGCCCTCGTCACCGGCCCTTCCCGTTCGCCCGGCCCTGTGCACATACGCTGTGGGGTCTTCAGGTGGTCGGAAGAGGATGACGTACTGGAGCCCTGGTAGGTCTATCCCGCGACTGAGTAAGTCTGTCGTGACCAGAAAGCGAATCCTTCTACCACGGAAAGAGTTGAGCAACCAGTCACGTTGACTTTGGGGCATTTCCGAATGTAAAGGTTTCACCCCGAGACCTTCCACTGCAGGGTGCCGGGCAATAGCAAGAGCCTCCTTGGTGGTGTTCGCAAAGATGAGCGCCTGACTGTCCGCTGCGAGGCCTCGGAGAACATGGCACAATCCTCGATAACGAGTGAGGTTAGCACGCTCAGGGAGACGAATCATCCTGTGGATAGTCGATCGGACTGTTGCTGGCTGACGGTAACCTGACAACGATGGACTAGAACGTTGTTGTTGCTATTATCAACTAAGTTCAGGGTAGTGGTACTCGGATACCGGTCTCAAACCTATGAGGCTCGTGGCCCTATGGCAAATTGTGTCATCGCGTCTTCACTACTCCACTAAGTATATTTTCCCCAAAGAGACGATTCGACTGGAGCTGGGAGCTTTCAAGGGACACCTTTGATTCTATCAGAATGGACAGAGTTTACAGTCCGTACAGCGACACTTACTGAAACCACTGGCCACAAGATCCACCTTCACTGAATTAGCTCCACCAATCTCGGACACCTTCCTCACGACCACATCCGACATCGATGCCGAAAATACCACAGTCTGTGGCGAAAACGGCTTCACTTGGGCTAGCAGTGACTCCACGTGAGCGCTCGTCTTGGTGCCATCTGAAACGAGATGACCATCAGCAATAAAGCGACAACTGTCGAGGCACACTCCTTACCTTTGAGCACTGCATCGGCTTCATCTAGCACAACTATCCTTATCCTTCCGACTGGTATTGCCCCGTTCGTCACGAGTTGTACTATACGACCGGGAGTCCCAATAACTATCTAACAGCAATCAGCTGAGCAAGACCGGGGACGAATATCGATGACCTCGGGATTGCTGTTCTCGATCTCTCTAACTAGGGCTTTCATGTTGCCGTGCCCACCCGTCGCTAAGACTACTGTGGCTTGAGGTAGCAGAGACAACAGGACCGATGCCACCTGCAGGGGGATGGGGATAGCTCATCAGTACTTCTATACCTGTCGACTCAATTCTCTGGAGGGCAGGACGACGATGGCTGCCCCTGGACCGGAGAAGCGCTCGTTCCTCAGCCGTTCGGTGATTGGTAGCAAGTAGGCCAGAGTTTTGCCGGTGCCAGTGCGAGCCCGACCGATGAATGGCTGACCTCTAACGTAAAGCAAGAGTCACTTCATTGAAGCCATGGGAGGGATTTGAACCACCGATCATGAGGTTTACGTGAAGACATCCTACCACTACGCTAAACTAGCCTGAGAATTTCTAGGGAATACCCTAAGAAGTCGAACACAAGTGAATCCTCAGCAAAGTAGACCGAGGGGTTATCCACTAAAGTAGACGAAGGAATCAGTAAGTGGAAGTTAACTCACTTGACAATAGGCTCAAAAGACTTCTCCTGGATGCTAGTAAGGCCAGTGAATCCCATAGCCCGCAGAGCATTCCTCACACCATGTGACAGGAACCCGGCTGTATCCAATGATGCCAGCTTATCGATGGTAGTCGAAAAGCTTCTCGATGAAGCCCATAGCATCGAAACTTCAATACCCACCCTCCTTCTTATACGACTTGATGCCCTCAGAATGATAACACAACATATGCTATGGTTCTACCAGAAAGATATTGGAATCCTGCATACTCTTGCAACTACTAATTCGTGACTATCTCATGCATGTTAGGTAGGCGTTCTCAGCTACTAGGCACATAACGTCGGTCGCCCTGTCGGCAGCGATGCCGTGAACTCTGCGATGAACCTCTTCCCTATCTCCACCAGCTTTGCTCTGGCACTGAAAACATGAGAGAAAACTAATCTAATCATGGTCGTGCATTAACTTAAATATTACACCCTATCGTGCTTTGCCCGCTTCTCGCCCATCCTCCGTTGCTCTTCAGCTGTTCTCAATTTATCATTCAGTTCCTCCAACTCTGCCTTCCACGCCTGAGCTTCCCTCGCGAGTTTCTTCTCCTGCTCCGCCACTCTTGATCGCAAACTAAATTCACAAACCTCCCCTTTCACACGGGTTGACTTGAATTCACCCACTCCCTCATGCGTGCTTCATGCTGAGGATTCGGCTCTGCTTCCTTAGCCGAGAAGGCCTGCCGATGGGCATTCAGCTTCGAAACTGCGAGGAAGACCATCTCCTCAAACAGTGTTCGGTTCCCTCAGCCGAGCTCTGAACTTCCCTCACTTACTCCAGAAGTTTACATATGAATTCGAATAGAAATGTACAAAAACCAATGATAGTCTCTCAAAATTTCCTCAAAATTTTCGTTCTGTCGTCACGCACACATGTAGTTGACCATGTGCACATTGTCCCACACTGTCCCTGAATCTGGTCCGTCCGCTCACTTCTGTGACCCGCCTCCTCTTTCAGTTTCCCGGCCTCCCTCATCACAGCCGATATATCAGCGTCGTTCGCCTTCCTGTCCTCCAGCGTTTGCAAGGTCTGTCGAGCATCATCAAGACCAGCGAGAATAATGCACCAGCCGGGAATCGAACCCACGGCCTCCTCCCATCCTACCTTCTCCATTTTCTCCTTATCTGCCTTGATTCCTCGAGCCTTCTTCATCAATCCCTCAAACCTCCCATTGGTCTCCCTCCAATCACTCGTCTTCTCTCTAGCCATGGACAGCTTCCTGTAACCAAGCAGTGACGACGACGACGACCACGCCCAACCACAACCTACGCCTGCTTCTCGTCCAACGTCCTTCGTAGCGCGGCCTCCCTTTCTTCGGACTTCTTATGCTTCTCCAAAACCCTCTCTGGATTCTCTACCACTAAGTCTGCCACCTAGCGGCAAACCCCAGCTTAGATTTCTACTAGGGTCCTAGCCGTACATGCTGCAACTCCTCCTTCTTCTCCTCAATAACCTGCCTTCTCTCACTAGACCCCACAGTCAGCTCTTCCTTCACTCTCTCGTGCTCCTCAATGGACGTAACAAGAGCATCCTTAGCCTTTCCGAGCGCACCTAAACCCCTCAAGACCAACCTCCCCAGGGTATCGGAACTCATATCAGGATGAGAAAATATGCACATGGTTAACTACATGTGCGCGACAATATGGAAATTTTCAGGAATTCTTGTTGGTTTCTGTACATATCTACCCGAATTCGTATATACACCCCTATGATGAGTAGAGGAACTCCTGAGTTCGGTTACCAAAATCGAACACCTACTCCAACACCGACTCACATAGTTCCTCATCAAGTACATGTCTATCATGCTTCGCCTTCGTCAAGCTCGGCTTCAGCCTCTCGCGTGTGGCCTTGACCTACCCTACAGCATACACCCACAACCGCCTCGCTTCTCGCATACATCCTGTAGGGCACGTTTGCTATGCTCAACCTTCTCCTGGACTTCTACCAACGCATCCTCCTCATCAGCTCTCATCTGCTCTATACTACTGATCTTGGGCTGGGCCAAAACTATGTACTTGTACCTGTTGAATTTCACAAGTTCCCATGATCGGCCAAGGGAAGGGTTAACCCACCTTATATAGTTGATCAATGCCGATACGAGCATCCTCGTACGCTTGGTGTCCTCATAAGGGGACACCACAGAACATATGGCGACCGGAGGGCACACAGAGCGAATCTGAAAAGCTCAACTGCGGCCCTTTGCCAGACTGTTTCCTACATGTTCTGAAGCCCTAAGGAGGTAAGTATAAGTCCATTTCACTTGACGGGACATGAGCATAATAGGGGTGGTACTCTCATGAGCCGCTCTCTGCCCCAAGAACTCGGCTGGTACACTGAGAGAGAAGCATCGGCACATGAGGCCTAACGCTCCTCTTCTACTTGAGTTCATCTTCCGTGAGATCTAATGCACCCACGAGAAGGGCATCATAGGTAATGCGTAGGATCTCCGCAGGACATGCACTGAGGTCCTCTGGTTGTAGGGCTAGGATGCATGCCTAAGGTAACAGCTGTATATAGCATAGGCTAAAACAGACTCTACTACTAGTACCTTGAGCTTAGGCGGTACTATGACAGCGAAGTCGTCCTTGAGCACCTCCACTATCTGTGCTGCAGTGAGCTTAGGGAAACTGCCTCTAACCATTATACAGGAAATCTGAGTTTATTCTGCAGGGATTATCAATCGTCAGTTAGCCACGATATGAACACGACTTAGATAGTACAGGCAGGCCCCTTATTGTACATTGCAACTGACACATCCTAACACAATACGTTGATGATGACAAGGCAGAAGTGACACAGTTAGCATGGTTTTTCCGAGACCCGTTTATGTCGGATGATTGGCTAGGTGCCCCCGCTGAGCACCAGTTGCCCTTCCACGGACTCACCAACGCCCTACGGATATTGCTGGCAGGCATAATAAAGTCTTTTAGCCGCTAGAGAGTTTGCCACAAAGTCTACCATTCCGCGATGTTGGACGCACCACCACTCTGGCCGCCCTTCTTTCCAGGGAGTGTATAGTAGCTATTCAGATCTTCAGCCTCCAGCAGATCCCCTTCCCCCTCAAGAGGGCTGTTAGTCTCCCATTGCCTCAGTAGCTGTTCAGTTCAGCTTAGGTAGCCGAACGGTAGCTGTTGTCGACTACCACTCGCACGGCATGCCTTGATATCCTCGTCAGGTGGCAGCGACGGTGCCTGACCTCCCATCTGCAGCATGCCCTACTCCTTACAGCGGCTCGGCTGCCTCTCCAGACCTTATCAACCTCCTCTCTCATGCTCCGCCCTCAGACGCCGACAACACCTCGTCTTACCGTTCTTCCAGTTCCGAGGAGCTACAGATATCGTGTCACCAAATGGTGCCATCATCAAAAAGGTCCTCTGACAATACGACGACCTTAGGAACCAGGAGGAGTATGGGGTATTTCAGTGAACGATGCATCTCATGCGAGTGCGAGAATGGCTGAGCAGAAGGACAGTCGGTACACTTACATAACTGCTTCACGCGATCGGAAAATCTGTTGAGAAGTGCCAAGATTTAGTGAGATCTTCAAGATTCGACAATCTCGTCATGAATTCATGGGAGTCCCCCTTGAGGCCCATAGCGTCCGCTCCCTTTGCTTGTGCCGTCCTGTTTCTCAGCGTAGGGCGTTTATCACCTCTAACATGAGTAACCTCCTCCTCGTCCCCTCCGACATCACCATCATTGAGGAGAAGAACAAGATAGCCAAAAGGCGTATACGTCTGCTGGAGAAGACTGGACTAGCCCTCATGTTCCCAGTTTTCCATTGGCGCTACTCTAAGCTCGACAAGCATGACATGTACAACATCCTCAGGCGCAAGTTCGATCCCTCGGCCAGCGATCCGGCTATAGACATCTGCCGTAGGAGGCAGGAAAGTGTCCGTCGCAGAGTTATCGCCCAGAACGGCCTGCTACCAGGACTTCTATTGGGTGTCAGTCTACCCTGGTGGAGTCTCAGGAGATACAACTACCAAAGCAAGCTCATCGTGCTCCCCTTCTGTGCCTACTTTGGGGCTATATGCGGCCGTATTGCTGGGCATGGGCTGAGCTGGAGATGGGTCGAGACTGATCGTCAGAGAATGCTTGGCAACTTGCCGGCTAAGGTCTACTATAGGCCCAAGAGCATGGCGGCGTCGGCTGAAGCCTCGGAAGAAGAGTAGGGAGAGTAGTTTTTTGAGTAGATATGCTAGTATTATAGAGCAAATAGTTGAGTCGGTGGTATTTGCCAGTGCTGAAGTCTTCCCGTGGTCACGGTGCTATCAAGCGTGATGGGATACTCTGCATGGCATTGCCTTTGACTTCTCTTCATGACATATTAGTTTTTTCCTATGTAATAGTATGTTGCGTTCAGGAGGGTTTGTTGGGCCTATTGGCCGCAATGGGAGTTCATTGGTCTCGACCATGGGCAGCCCCTCACGATGTCGTGCAGTCGCCGCGGTAACCAGGGCTCATGTTAAGGTGAATCGGGTGGCAGGCAAGAACGTGAGGGTATGTGCATCTACTGCTAGGAAAAATCAAGTAATTCGGTACACCGGTAGTCGTTATAATGTTCTGGTCCTACCTTAGGACCTTGTCTCATCATTTCGTCATGCTGCGCTGGCCATTCCTCCCCGACAGAGTTTAACTGTCCATAAAGCACCTCCAAACGCGCTACATAGATTCGCCATCTGGCCGGCCTTGATCAGCAAAGCCATGAGGAGGCTGCAGAGGCTTCCCGCCAGTGGAGCTCATAATCTCCTCCTCCACATTGCGCGGTCTCGTGGTCCCCGAGGGCCCAGTCCGGTTACGGCGGCTCCCCTGTGTCGAGCTATCCTTATGAAGCTGGTGTGGCACGAGCGAGATGACCCTCACTGGCTGAGGACAGCGGCAGGAGTATGCGGGCTGGCAGTGAGTCGCTCAGGGGTGGACTGGAATGCCCATGTCCCCGTACGGTACCGTGCGGCTGTGCTCGCGGATATCACTCGAGGGGTGGAGTCAGTCGCTGAGGCCATCGGCCCGACCACGGACGGCGCGAGTATTGGCTATGTATGTGAGGCGGCTAGGACCTTGGGGTTGGAGTCGAAGCAGTTCACGAATGTTGTGATGGATGCTGTAGCGGACATCAGTGATGAAGGGCGTAGATTTGGTCCTCTGCCGTTGGTTCAAGTGGTAGCTTTCCTGGCTGACTACGCCGCTTGTGACCCCTCTCGGAAGCTGCCAGATGGTCTGGATAAGATACTAGAGTGGCGATTGTCCTGTCATTGGCCGGAGGTCTCGGGGCAGAATTTGGCGCAGCTGTTGGTCTCTCTAGAGGGCCTGGGGTGGCTCAGCGAGAAGCTCGTTAGTAACGCAGCGCAGAGGATATCTTTTACGTTGCATGCAAGTTTGCGACCTCAAGATACTCTAAAGATTCTCGCCGTATTTCTTCGCTGTGCGGACCTCCGAGACGCCACTGTGATAAATGCGGTACAAGCCCTCGTGGGACGAACCATACTTTTCTCGAAGCTAGATGTGAGTTGTGATGACATCATGTCCCTGGTAGAGGTATGGAGGGACGCTAACAGAGCTGGGCATGGTGCCCTCTTCCCTAGCGGCTTTCGACCATGGCTGCGAAACCAGTTGGCGGTCAGAGGCGAGGAGGTGGTCAACGGGCATAGTGTGATGACTCTGCTGGAGACGATGCACACGGGTAGAAAGGCTGAGGGTTTCGAGTGGTGAATTTCCTGAGTGCAGGTCAGCCCCATCGTAGGGATGCGCTCAGCCTGGAGATGTCAGGGGTGTTGCCGGCCTCATCGGATCGTCCAACGCTATTGAGGTATCTCCATTACCTTTCCTTCTACTTCACTGAAGATGCCTCCGAGGGCACCATGGGTCAGTCTAATGAGATTGCATCGCTCCGCCCTACAATTGGGGCCTTTGACTGGACGAGTGCGTTGTCGAGAGGGGTCCAATCGGGTGATCTGGCTTCCCTCGCTGTAGCCCTTGGTGTCTGTGCCCGAATAGGCCGAATTGACTCTGCAATGGCTGTGCTGGCGCGTTGGGGCATCGATGAGAAGACGTCAATCATCGTTCCAAAGGGGAGTCCCAGAGAGTGGTCCCTGTGGGCAGGTGTACTCGAGTCGATGGCACGGTTAAGGCTCAAGAGCTTCTGCCCGCACTGGATGGATTTGGTTGTTCCAGAAGGGGTGTCGTCGGTAACGAAAGCGTTGCTCTTGCATGCATGCTTCGCTCTTGATATTCGGGTTGACCCTCTGGGGGTCCTGCTTGAGGGCTTCCGATGGGATGTGCTGTCAGCGGAGGGCATGGCTCAGCTCCTTGTAGCGTTATGGCAGTATTTAGACCTATCTGTCGTCGCCCTTGATGAAGGGGAGGCGAGGGGATTGTATGGTCTCATCTCTACTGGGTTGGAGGTCCTTGTGTCGCGGCTAGAGGACCTCCCTGAGGACGTTGAGCTACCTCTGTCTCTACCTCTGCTGGCCGCGATGATCAGGATGACTGTTTGTTGCAATTTTGTGGCGCGTGATGCGATTCGGTTGCCCATACGGGTCATGGAGGTGCTGAGTAATGTGGCCGAATGTTACAGCGCGAGAGGTGACTCATCGTCCTTCTGGCCGAGGTCTAGCAGTGGGTGTCGAACGGAAGTCTACACGGTCCTTAACAGGGTAGTCAGTGTAGATGCATGCCTCCCTTTTAAAGAGTCCATCTCGGCGACGGTGAGGAATCGGCATCGGCTTCGAACGCGGAGTAAGTCACGATTAATCCTACAGAAACGAGTAGGTTGTGCGAGGCCTGATGGTCCAGGTTGCTCAGATGAGCTCGAAGAGGCTTCCTCTAGTGTGGAGAGTTTCGACCGTGGCAAGTCTGACTGCCAGCATGCGGTGACTATAGCACGCAGAGTAGACTCTGGACTATGCGGTATACCGATTGACCTGTTGGTCTATCCCGATGCAGTACTAGAATGGTGGAGGGAGGCACCTTTCTTCGTGGGTGGAGGAGTGCGCTTCTCGCGGTTCCCAAGGGAGCTTCCACAGAACGAGGACGTGAGTGAGAAACTGAGGGATAGGTTTCGGTCGGAGGCTGAGCGTGTGAAGGTCCGGCATGTCGATAACGAACCATGTTGTGGGGAGGAGACGCTCCAGGCAGTGTTTGTGAAATAAGGATGTTTCCGACAACCGAAAGGCCCCGAGTTCGAGTCCGGCATGCGATGATTTTCTTAGTTTTTTCTATCCTTGGTCCATCTAAGCTACCTTCGTGTGGTCTTCACTAAGGATTTCTCATTACTGTAATGCCTCCTTCTCAGTACGCGAATGGGGACAGCTCCAGCAGCATGGGTGAGACCACCGGCGTCCCGGACATGGACCTATACGACCTACTACACGTTACTCACGATAGCGACGCTGACGCTATTCGACAGGGATATTTGAATCAGAGCAAATTGCACCATCCCGACAAGAGAGCGTCGCAGGGTGGGGATCCGGAGGCGTTCAGAAGGATCAACTACGCCTATCGGGTTCTGTCCAATCCGACAATGAGGTCCTTTTATGATAAGTACGGGGTGGATGGCATCAGCATGGCTGATGGTGTTGTGGTCAAGCAGGATGAGACTTTGGCTAATCTTGAGCGACGAGTAAGGGCCATGATGAGGGGTAATGAGGAAATGAAGGTTCATAGGATGTTCAACCTGCAAGGTGATATGACTACTGGCCTCAAGTTCAGGGACTGGCAGGAGGCCCCACGGTGGGTGTATACGAGTTTTACTCATGGTATGGGCATCACTATGGGAAGGCACAACTTCACAGTGGTCACTGCGAGCAATGTCCAAGCCAATGGAGGAGGAGTTGGGAAAATGACGTATTTTTGGCAGACGGGGTGGACCCCCTACATGCAGAGCCGTGTGATGGTTGACACTGTAGCGGGGCAGTGGTGGCCACCGGCCGTGGAAGCGGTCATTACTCGGCAAGTTGGTCAACATTCTACTGTGAGGCAGACGGTCTCTTGGACACAGACGGGTGGTGTGGGCGCGGCCATGACCTGGGGCCTGCAGCTTTTCAAGGACTGGGCTGGCAGTGTCACACTGGCTGTTGGCAATGGCAATCACGCGGCATTCGAGGTTGAGAAAACCAACTCGGAAGTGGGGAGTGATGAGGACCTTGCCAGGATAAGGGTTTGGGATCGCTGCACTATGAAGTATACTTTTACTATTGAGGGAGAGGGCAACATCGCCATGGAGGCCAAGACCGTACTCCCCTTCAGTGGCGGCTTTGAGGTCTCCTGTGGTCCCACAATGTCTCTGTCAGCTGGTGCAGGTATTGAGCTCAGGTGCTCTCAGCGGCTGAACGGGGCGGAGAGTTTGACTGACTGGGAGGAGCTCGATGGGGTCTTTCCGACGCTTATCCAGTGGTCGCTGATGCTCCGATGGCCCAACTTCGACTCGGCTGTATTGAAGTTCCGCTTTACTCGAGGCGGCGCTGCCTTTACTATTCCGTTGGAGTTCTCCGTGCCGGGGGATAACACGGCTGTTGCTGTGGCAAGCAGTGTGTTTCTGGCAGCTCCACTTGCAGTGAAAGTTGTGCGAGAGACGGTACGAAGGCTGAAAAAAAACTGATACTCAATATTTGCCAGGAGAGAATGTTATTCGTTGTAGTATGAACCGTTTCGTGATAGTAAGACGACGAGTTGCTTGTACTCAGAGGGGCCTCTTCCATGGTCATCATCCGATCCTATGGGGCGGAGTAGTCTGACACAAAGAGTGTCTCCTTTCCCCATGGCAGACTTCGCTTCAGTGTATCGTCGACTTTGACGTTATTCTCAGTATCACTTTAGTGTTAATTCTCAACATGTCAATATCAGCTTGTCGAGGGTCATGTTTTTCCCTCACCAAGCGATCGCTAGTGGCGCTCATGGCAATGCTTCTCGTTGGGGCTGTTATGGGTGCTGATGTTTTTGATACCCCCTCGGGTCGGCCGGCGTCGCTGGTGGGAGGTCAGGTTGACGGTACCAAGTGTGAGGTTGAGGCAGTTCAGCGGGCCAACTCGGCACAGCTCCATTCCATACTCGAGGAGTTGGCTAACACTACGTACTTCCGTTTGGTCCGGGTAGCTATGGATGAAGACTGCGCCTTCACTTGGGGAGACGCCAACAAAGACGAAGTTATGTGTGGGTCGACCCCTCCGGGTGGCGCTGGAGCTGCTTTCGGGTTTGACACCTCGTTGAGCCCTGCAGCTTCTGGTGGTCCTTCACTGTGTAGTATTGAACCCAGCGGCAATGAGGTTAACCCCTTTATCAGTGAATCTGAGTCCAATGTGATCGAGGACGAATTCGAGGACGACTTGGATGACCTAGATGATGACGAGAGTATCAAGCCGGACTTCTGGTTCGATATTTGTCGTCCCCCTAGGGCCAGCGACAAGCTTGACTACGTTAACTTACTGCTGAACCCCGAGCACAATACTGGTTATAATGGTTCTCACATATGGGAGGCCATTGATGCCGAGAACTGTGTGAGCATAGGTCGGGGCTTAGGCACTGATGGCTACTGTTATGAGGAGCGTGTACTGCAACGACTGCTCTCGGGCATGCACGAGGCGGTCACTATACAGGTCTTGGCCAACTACTATCCACCCAAAAAGGGGGAAGTTGCGTGGAAGCCGAATAATGAGAAGTTTATGGCTACAGTGGGCAAGCATCCAGAGTGGCTGAAGAACCTCAACTTTGCTTATTTGGTCACCTTGAGGGCCCTGCACAAGGCCAAACCTGTCCTCTACAACTGGGAGTACTCCACTGGTGAACCGGTCGATGACGAGAATACTCAAATGCTGATGAAACATCTGCTGGACGCCTCTGAGATGAAGCTCTGCACGCCTGTTTTCCAAGGCTTCGATGAGGACAGTCTCTTCCCAGTGGACAGGGCGGATAGACGCCAGCTAGCGGAGCAGTTCAAGTCGGTCTTCCAGAATATCACTGCTTTGACCAACTGTGTCCGATGCCGTCGTTGTCGCCTACACTCGAAGGTCACTCTGCTGGGCTTGGGTACAGCCTTGAAGGTCCTGCTCACCCCGGACGTGTCTCTGCTGCCCTCGGCCCTCTCTCGAGATGAAGTCGTCGCTCTGGTGAACACTGTGCATAAGTTTTCCCATGGCCTGATGGAGGTGGGTCGACTCACAAACCTGTACCTCGAGGACCAGAGAAAGCTGGTGACACGCGTGTCACGGCCAGCGGCGGCTTTCAGCAATTCTGGCGCTTCTGTGATGGAACTTGCTTTGTCGCACGTCGCTGAGCTCCACCTCAACCAACGTGACGAAGACCTGCTCGTGGACGCTATTGTCGATGAGGATAAAGCAGTGCTATCACTAGCGGCCACCTTCCCCGCTGAGGCCTTCTGTCGTCATGCCCTGAGGTACATCAGGTCCAAGGTCACTACTGGAAAGACCACGAGTCGGAAATACGACGTTGTTGTTGTGGGTGGTGGCCTTGCTGGTATGAGCGCTGCTATAGCCTCGGCCGATCGTGGTGCTCGAGTTTTACTCCTGGACAAGTCCAAGCACTTGGGTGGCAATAGTGCTAAGGCCTCGAGCGGGATCAATGTGAGGATGGATACCACGGAGGAGTGCTATGAGGCCTTCCTCAACGATACGCTGCAGAGTTGTGAGAGTGGCCTTGGCCCATGTGGTCATCCAGAGCTTGCCAACGTATTGGTAAATGACTCGCTGGACACGGTGAAGTGGGTCCAGGAGCGGTTTGGCGTTCCTCTGTCGACCCCAGTAAGACTGGGAGGTCACTCTAGGGCACGGACGGTGCGGCCCCAAGGGGGCATCATTGGCGCGGAGTTGACAGCTGCTGGTTCGAAAGTTGCCCATAGCCTGTCGAACATAGTTGTCGTTAACAGTGCTCAGCTTACTGGTCTTATAGTAGACCGTAGGGTCGTTAGAGGCGTCACGTACACCGTCGGGATCAACGAGGAAGAGGTAGAGTCCCTCGGTGACTCTGTTGTTTTGGCAACTGGTGGTTTTGGTTTTGATGTGTCTGCCGACTCCCTGATGGCCCAGTATAGGCCGGACCTGTTGGACTTCCCTACGACTCTTGGTCCTCACACTACAGGCGATGGCATCAAGATAGCTGTACGGGACGCTGGTGTTGGTCTCAGGGACATGGAGCAGGTCCAACTGCACCCTACAGGGTTCATCGATCCCAAGCACCCCGATGCCAGGACCAAGGTGCTCGCAGCTGAGATCCTCAGAGGTGTCGGTGGAGTCCTGCTGGACCAACATGGTCAGCGTTTTTGTGATGAGCTCGGCACACGGAAGTATGTTACGGCGAAGATGCTGGAGAGGGCGGCTGAGACGGGCGGCTCAGCGAGGGCCTTCAGCCTCCTAATACCGTATGATGCGGTCCATGGGCCGGCGGAGCGACACATTACGATGTACAAATCTCGAGGCCTGTTGCGGGAAGTGGACTTTCGTGGCGCGGTGAAGTTTGTAGGTGGTGACTCTTGGAAGGACTCTGTGCAGGCCCCCTCGAATGGTCGTCATTACTTTGTCGGAAAGGTCACACCTGTTATCCACTACACCATGGGGGGCATCAGCATCGACACCAATGGGCATGTCCTTGACACCAACGGTGCCGTCATTAATGGTCTTTGGGCCGCTGGGGAGGTGTCTGGTGGCGTACATGGACGTAATCGTCTAGGTGGAAACTCTCTGCTGGAATGTGCCGTCTTTGGCAAGAGGATTGGTGACCGTGTGCCCATTGAGGGTGAACCTTTTACTACGACCAACCCCCGACCACAACAGTTGGATGGCCGACAAGCGTCTCTAGGGACCATCACTTCACTAGAGCTCGCTGAACACGGCTCTCCGAGTGATTGCTGGATTTCCTTGTACGGTTTGGTCTATGACTTTAGCGACTACTCTAGTGAGCATCCTGGTGGGCCTCCTGCTATAGAGGATAGTTGTGGTAGAGACGCCACTGAGACCTTTCGGCAGGTCCACACGGCCAGCTTGGTTCAGGACATGGGTTTTGAGCCTATTGGAAAGCTCGAGGAACATTCTGCCGAGTCTAGTGGTAAACACTCTGGCCGTGCTGATGATGAACTGTGACCAGCAGCAGCAGCAGTAAGCGGTCGAAATACTATGTTATGTTAATATTGATATTGTGCGGACTCTCTCCTCGTCCTTGGCTCGACTATTGCTGTGACAATTTCCTGTGAGTCTTCCCTGGACTTGCGTTGTAGTGGTACAGTAGATCATTAGTGGAAGCAACAGATTTTCTGTCGATCTTTTATAATAAAATGTCATCAATGCAAGAGTCCCCGAGGGAAGGGCCCATGGCGAAGCTGAGTCTCACGTCCCGTGTTCTAGGGGTAGTGTTCTGGGTGGGCGTCACGGTCCTCGGCATTTACTTGGTTTACCCCAAGACGGGTCGAGAGACAACACCAGAGGATGCTGGTCTTCTGGTAAAGATCCACAACACGTGCGAAGGGATCTTCCTGTTGGCCTTGGGAGTCTACAGCGTCTATGAGTGAGTCGGAAGGGTTGTAGTGTGGGGGGAAATATGAACGTGGTCAGCTCCATGTGTCGGTGACAATATGAAAATTTCGGGAAATTTCCATTTGGTTTCTGTACATTCCTTTATCCGAATTCGTATATAAACTCCTATAATTAGTGACAACGCCCTTGAGCTCGGCTTACTAAAGCCAACGTATATTCCAACACTGATCGCTTGTTGTCATTGTTCCTGTAGGACCCTGCGTACCTTCAAGTCGCGTGAAGGGCTGTCAGCGTGGCCTCAGTTCAAGCATGACTCCCTCAGACTGTGTCTGTAGGCCAACCTCGCAAGCCTAGATGATGCTCAGCCTCTCGTCGTATGCGTAGGTATGTGGTCATTGCGGGTTACGTTATTGGTGGTCATCGCTACTCGGCGACTTTCGAATCGATAGCTATGTGGCTTGGAATAGTAAGTCTATGTGAGTAAATGGAGGAGAAGCCGTAACATC
Source organism: Perkinsus marinus ATCC 50983 (assembly GCF_000006405.1). NCBI lineage: Eukaryota > Perkinsozoa > Perkinsida > Perkinsidae > Perkinsus > Perkinsus marinus. The sequence goes on along the minus strand of NW_003202385.1, from coordinate 218,716 downwards.
TCTTATGCCAGCTCGGTTTCGTCATTGCTGTCCTCTACTTGGTCCAGTCTCTGGCTTTCTTCACGGGCAGTAACCTCCATCGACTTCGCAATGATCGATCTAACGAGCAGGAGGAGTACCATCACGCTGGCCCTGCATCGTCTATGCAAAGGCCCCTGGTGCACGAGGAAGCCTTGGAGGACGGCTCCTCAAGGCAACAGACTGGCAGTGTCCCAGGTAAACTATGTCGTGGTTGATCATCGCAGTCCTTTCCTGTTCAGTCCGAGATGCTACGGGGAGTCCAGAACTCAGTGGTAACAGTCAAGCGGTTTCCTATACCCCGCCTCAGCCGAGACGCCCCGAGTCGCCGGCTTTCGGGTCGGGCAGGAAGCAACCTTGGGAACAAGGGACGCATGAAGTAAAGAGCAATCCATTTGCTGGTCCTGCTGCTGGTGCCGGTGACAAGCCGTAGACTCGCCCCTCGCAGCTGGTCCATCCACTCTTTGCTGTGTATTGACTGAGCCTTGGAGGACTGCCCTATGAGGGGGGTCGCAATGTCCGGTCGCGACATTTGAAATAATGTTAAAGACTTTCACTTGGCCGTGTTTGGTTCATTGGAGGAGAGCTCGTGGGTCTGGTCCTTGTCATGTTGCCTTCCACAGATCTTCTTTTTGTGATGCAGAGATTATGCCGTGGACCTGGGAGGCCCTCCGCGACGCCTTTGGGTGCTGCTAAGTTGGAACGGCTCGTAAGGAGTGACCGGGCAGGGCCCACGCCGATTCGAGATGTCCTCCAATGCTTCACTGGTCTCACTACTGCACAGAAGAGGGCCATACCGATACAGGTCATGGAGGAGGCCTTCGAACTCCTTAGGGCTCGGCGAAATCTGAGTGCTTTGGACATGTCGGGTGCTATGGTTTCTTTCGGAGTTTATTCTGATGGGTTTTTGGAGGAGTTATTGCGCTGGCAAATCGAGCAAGGCACGACTGTCTACCAGCAGTTCCCCCCGTTGCTGTCACAGTCCATGTGGGTGATAAAGGGAAAACTCCATCGCGGAGTTGTTGAGGAATACGTGGACTTTGCAGCGGCGGTCTTGGTACGTTCGGAGGGAGGTGAAGGTGTTTTATCCGAAGTTAAGACGAGCGAAATGTACAACTTGTTGGAGGTCTTTGGTTCCAATAGCGATAGGAAAACTTGGCAAGAAGCGTTCGGAAAGGTTAGTAGTTTCGTGGCGCGTGACGGGTATGTTTCCCGCCTAGCTTTGAGGGACTTGGCCATGATAATGGCCGCCTTTGTTCGCTCGAGAGGCTCTATAGAGGTCTCAGAACTAGCCCACGTCATGCCCAGTTTGACCCGTCGAGCGTCCACGTTGTTGGCTCCTGCATCATGCAGTGCTCGATTGCGTCCCGACTGGGCAGCCCTGATCGCCAACTCTATTGCCAAGGCACTGTTGAGTCCAGAGAATGTTGAGGTCCAGTTCACCATGTCTAAGCTGTTGTCAGAGATTGTGAAGGATGGTAAAGAGCCAGACAACATAGCCAAGGTCTACCTTGCTGCTGCTAAACTTGACCTCTTGCCGGCGACCTCACCGTCCCATTGGCTCGGTTCGAATCGGGATATCTCGACTCCGGCGCTCACTATGGCGATACTCACGGCTGCTCTGGCGAGATCTGCTCATCTGTTTCGGATCGCTGTGGGGATATTGGCGAGGACGGAATTTTCCAAGGACATCAGTGAGGCATGCAAATATCAGATTATCACCGGTCTTCTCGGGATGTGGCCTATGGAGGAGTCTACCTTGGTGACGCTGAGAGCGATCGATCGAGTGTTGGAGGTGATCGAGTTACCAGCGCTTGAAACTTCGGTGGGTCTAGTTGCCAGGTATCGTTGAAATTTCGGTTTTTCAGTCATCGTCTTTTGCTCGATTGGCCTCCACTGGAGACCACGTCAGCTGCGTGGAGGCCCTGAGGAGGATCCTTGATAACGGCAGCGTCCCGTCTTCACATCATATTGTTACTGAGGCGTTCGCTCTGCCGTATTGGATTGACGTAGTGATGGTTCCTATTCAGAAGCCTATACAAGAGGCGGTGTCGTCCTCACGGAAGAATATGAATTATGAGCATGCAAGCAGCAAGTTTATCAAAGTATCAGAGTTTCAGAGTAGACGCGCTTATCCAACATGGTCCGCTATCGCCTTGAGTTGAGGTCTATTACGACAGTGAGGAGTGTCAATATTGCATGAGTATTCGGGACCGTCCACTTGGCCTACTTCGATCCAGTATGGGAAAATATGCACATTGTCAACTATGTGTCCTGGTGAAAATTTAAAAATTCTGAGAAAATTTTGGGAATTTTCATTGGTTTCTATATACTTCTGCACGAATTCGTATGTAAACGTCTATAACTAATGACCGCAGTTGAGGAAAGCGAACGAATCCCTCTGCACTGCTCCGGTAAGGACACTTCAGCTTGCCAAACGAGTGTTTCCTGATTGCTAGGGTTCATGATAGATTCCTCCACAACCTCTGAGGATGGCAGCTCTGACGGGTCGGAGTATGCTGATGTCGACTGGGCTTCGCCATCTGATGATGACGCGCCCGCCGGGGCTCTTTTACCCCCTGAGCGGCAACAGCAGGAGCAGGAGGTGGGACGCCCACGAAAGAGGAGGAAGGTTATAAGACAAGTTTCCCGGAAGGAAGTGATGGTGTGGTTCAACTCTTTGGAGAATCTTGCTCGACTGTGTTTCGAATGCGAGTCTATTAAGAGGGCAGCTGAAGAACGGATGTCTGATTCGGGCGTGACGCGGGCTGACCTGTCCATGATGGTTCCCTGGCCTCCTTACTGGTTGGCATCTGACCCTTCTGGGCTTGACCTTACACTCGATCCCTTGCCCAGTGCCGATTCAATAAGGGACGAGCTGTCGCTCAGTGATATGGGGGTGTCGACGTACGTCGGGGCGCTGGTGGCTACTTCAGTGCTCCTTGAGGAGGAGGCGACGGTATTCATGGCGACCGGGTATCCATTGCCCTGGCTTGAGTTAGGCCCACAGGCGGTTGGCTTTCCTCCGGGGAGGTCGCGGTCTTTAGGGGTGGTCGTAGGGAAGAAAAAGGATGGAGACTACTTTGATGCTAGTGGCAAATACGGTAGTGCGAAACGGATGAAGATTTTAAATTGGCTGGGGATCCCGCCTGGCCAAGACGATGGGAAACTCCCGAGGAGCGTCGAAGGATTCAGGAACAGCGCTACGTATATACTGGAGTCTCAGCTCACGAAGTTTGATATCCTAACCGATACAGCACGGCCTGTCGGACTGTTCTCTGGCAAGGATCCATTCTATCTCCGAAAAGACATTCTACGTTTGAAGTCAGAGTCCCAGTGGGAGAGGCGGGGAATGGTCGTGAAGGAAGGGACGGAGGATTGTAGACGTGTCATCAGCATCAAAGGGAAGCCTGTGAGGCTGTACTCGGCGGATCAGACTGTTGAAGCTCCGAAAAGAAGCGTTGGTCTTGACGGTGAAATACCAGTGAATAGGTTTGGTTTTGTTGATCTGACGGATGGTCGTGAGCCTCCTGAGGGCTCAGAATGTGTAGAGGGGGACAACCTACGACGACTCGTACGGAAGTGTAAGGAGCTTGGGATCGAGCATTGGGCTCCGGCCCATGTCGGGTGGATGGCCCAAAGGCCTCAGATAGGCGGCGTGGTACTACTGGTTAGCGTGTGGACTCGTATCTTTACTCATTTATTCCGCTGATTTCCCTTCCTCAGGTTGTCGCCATTTCTGATGCTACTACACTGAGGAAGGCTATGGAGGAGGAGAATCGTGATAGGAAAGTTGCCGAGCGCTCTAAGGAGGAACAATTAGCAAAACTTGCTTGGCGAACGGTTATTAAGAGGCTCCTGGCAAAACGATACATTGCAATGATATCTGGGTGTAGTTCGTCATCGAGAGCATGAAGGGAGTTGGACATACCGGTCTCCGGCTAGGTCGGGCCGAGGGCCCATGTCCGGGCCCGACGAGGACGACCGATCTTAGCTGGTCTCAGTTGGCTAAAACAACTTTCTGCTTAACAGTGGTTATAATTTACGTAAGAGTGAAGTATGTACTATTGTCTCGAGTTCAATCAGTGCCTCTTAGAATACGAGTTAGGAGCGCCTTCCCATATAGCCAGGCCAAGACCCTGATTGGAATACTACTTATCTTGTCCATTAACGACTTCTTCCAAAATGCATCGACAGATCCTTATTCTGCGTTGGGCAATACACAGGTGATAATCCTCATAATGAATTTACATTCCTTGGCTGACTACCGACACAACACCGCAAGGAAAGTCACAGAAACCAGTCGTTGTATTACAGTAACGAAATGTCCCGATGGAGATACTGGTAAGACCAAGGAGATATCGCGATGGCATAAGTTTGGTTTCCGTGATGAAAACAATAGGAATATCGTGACTCGACGTTTCAGTGCGCATAACGGACGTATTATGGTACTGATGGTAGCAATCTGCTGCACACCCGAAGGCTCTTAGTAATCTTCCTTGACTCGAAGTCTCAAGCGGATGTTCATACTAGCAAACTCCGCGGACATGTAACGGAATACGTAGGGGAGGGTGACGGCAGCGCAGCGGACTTCAATTCCCTGAAAGGGGAATAACGTATACGGCAAAGGAATACACTCGTCGAGGACCTACTCTTTCCGTTGAGCAAGCTCGGCAGATCGGCGCTTGGGCGGCTGCTTCTCTGCCGCTATATCGCTTAACAGTCTCAGGTGAATGAGCATAGGAAAGGATGGATCCACATTCGGGGCACACCCAGTCCTCGCAAGCATCAGAGCACTTGAGCAGACGATCAGCGAGGAGGGCAGATGTTCCATGAGAAATCAATGAATCACGTTCCATCTCGCCGAACCGCACACCACCATGCTTCTTACGACCCTTCACGGGCTGTCTCGTGAGAGGGTCGATGGGACCCGTAGCACGGACCTGGAACTTATCGAGAACCTAAGGAGTAGCGGTGACACTCAGCTTAAGGAGTACCCACCGAACACTACCATATGCCTCAATCTCTGATAATACACAACGCCCATGTAAATATGAGTCTTCAACGGTTCTCCATGCATACCAGAGTAGAGCTCCTCCGCCCCAAGATATTCATAACCGAACCTAAGACCAAACACGAGTGCGATCTCGCAATATACATCTACCATTATTATTACTTCTTCAAGGTCTCTCCGAAGTACTCATGAGCTGTGGTATCACCAGGAGCATAGGGATCCTTCTCGTTGTTATGCTCAGTGTCAAGGAGGCCCTTACCACGGTACTGGCGGAAACTGTTGGCGTTGACCACAGGCATGCCAGTAAGAGCAGCAGCCTTGCCCGCCATGAATTCTATAAGCATACCTGATAGTAGAAATCTAATAAGGGAGTTGACCATCCTCCGACGGCTTTACCGATGGTCATTCGACTGGGCATACCATGAGGATTGAACATAATGTCGGGTGAGATACCAGAGGTACCTCGAAAGTAGGAAAATGTGAAAAGGGCTAGCGAATAATAAGACTTATTACCACTGAAGGGCATATCAGCTTGCGGCCACAAGATGGCCATAACGCCCTTCTGACCATGTCGGGACGAGAACTTATCACCCACAACAGGGTTCCTAAAGGAGAGTAATTGACGACAAGACATGACTCTTGACCCTACCTTGGCAGTCTAAGCTTAATGGACATCCTCTCAGAGCCGTCCTTGATGCCTCCAGGATTTCTAGCACCAGCTCCTCCACCCCACCAACCACCACCGCCGATCATATTAACTTGCTCTACCCATGCGACCTCTCCTTCCTTATACTTCTCCAACTTGGCTTCACCAGTACCCTTGTTGAGCACACGGCAGATGGGATCTCCCTCGTGGACTTGTTGGCCGATATACGGTATACCATCGTAGTCAAGATCCTTCACGACCTTCTCCCCCTTCACGCTGTGGTTGTCAGCCCGGAACTGAGCTAGCCGGGAGCCCACAGTACCCTTAGGGGGGCAGTTGATGACCTTAGTCTTGTACACAGAACCATGCTTAAAGCCTCTATCATAACTACCCTTAGAGATGATAAGGGCATCCTCCATATCGAAACCAGAGTGAGCAATAACAGCTACAATAGCGTTAGTGCCAGCGGGTTTGACGTCGAAGTTCGCTTCGCTCAAGACCGTAGTGCGGACCATGGGGAACTGAGGATAGGTAATCTTATAGACCTGAGAGGATCAATACAAGGGGGTTCTGATGACAGGAGCTGAAGTACCTTGTTATCAGTGCGGTAAGGATGGTTGAGATAGGGTATGGCCATAGTCTGTTTAAGCATCTGGCACTGGTACATGTTACGAGGACTCTGATTATGGTTAGAGAACGGGGTGAGACCAGCGATGACCGATAACATAGAAATAGGACTCAGCTCGATATGAGTGTACTTCATTGGGATGTTCTCGGGGACACTAGACGTTTTAGTGGATGCTTCCAAGTCCTCCCTAGTAGCGGCTATCTTGAGGAAGACCTGCTCCATAGGACCAACAAGCTCCTCGTTACCAGTGGCCAGGTCCCGAACGGGGCGGACCATCCTACAAGGGCCAGTGAAGAGCCAGAGGCCCTCGAAGGAGGCCGGGGTCTGGCAGGCCACAATCTCAAGGTCGGCAGGCACCCCTGGGCAATCCTTATCGATCTTGAGCCTCCTCAGCTCCTCGGCTACCGCCTCAAGACGGCTCCTGGCAACTTTACCGAGCACACGGCCGTCCAGAGTGACGTAGGCATTCTCCCCAGCACCATAGTTAGCTGTAGAGGTCTTACTACTGCGGACCAGCTGCACCCCAAGGGAAGCCAACTCTTCCTCAAGGCCCGGGATCACGCCCTCCGGAGAGGCTATCCTTACCACGGGCTGGCAAGGGGCAGCAAGATGGTTCAACAGACCACAAGGAGTACCATCAGGGGTGTGCACAGGGCAGAGGAATCCCCAGGTCTCAGGTAACAGCTTACGCACAGAGGTCGTCTTCATCTCTTGGAAGAAGGAACCTCTATGCACAGCCCTAAAGTGGGACAGGTAACGGTAGGCGTTAAGCTTATCAGCGACCACAGTGAAACCTGTGGTCTGCTGTAGATCAAGACCACTCCTCGAGGTAATGTTGCCGGTGGCCAAGAAGCTCTCCATACGTTTAGTAACGTCACAAACGCCCATGAAGGTGTTCCGGATGAGTTCGGCTGAGAGTACAGTAGGGGCTCGACCCTTGCCAACCTGGGCTTGTCGCGACTTCTTGGCCAAGGCTCCTTCCAATCTCAATAGAGAGGACTGAAGGACCTCCTTAAGGAGAGCCCCGAAGAGCTGACCAGGGAGGAGGAGCTCTTGGACATCCATAGCATCAGCGTTATCAGGAGCAATGTCGCCACGGACCAAAGCCATCAGCTTACGGAAAATAAGCACCAGGCAATCGACCTGATGACGGCACAATTTGTCACGCGCCACGAAATTCACCACACTGGTACCTTAGCCTTGCCACCCTCGGCCCCCTTAGGACAATGAACGAGCATGAGGGAATCCAACAGACGTCGAGCCACCGACACAGACTTCTCAACAGGGCTCATGGCGGCATCATCAACTTCCAGTGCAATTCCATCGAGCGATACCTGATCGAGCATTGGGTCAAGACCAGCAGTACCACGGCTGGACCTACCCCTGCCCCACGCTTCTCTCGGAAAACCACCTCGAACTTAGAGCCGAGATAGTAGAGGGCATCCTCGCGAGAATGGACATGCTTCAGCTCGGGGTGGGTCCTCATCTGCTCCAGCATACACGTAACACGCTCGGCAACGAACGTATCAGCCATCAGACCGTCACAGAGGAGCTGAGGAGAACTAATGCCCGCATACACAACAAATTGACGTTATCACCTCGAAGAGGCTTCGTTCAGAGTTGAGCTCGTCAGGAGCCAGGCACTTCAACAAGAGCATCAAAGGGATAAGGTACTCGTTCTTGAGGTAGGTGAATCTTACCTAAAGAAGCATACCTCGTTGAAGCGTAAAAGGCAGAGGAAAGACTGACCCAACAAGTTCCGTCCTTCCTATAATGCATAGTGACCGTCTGGGTGGTCAAGTCGGGTCTCATGGACCTCATCTGGACCGCGTAGGCGGAGTAAAGCGGACCTATACGAAGCATTCGAGCGTAACGATTTCCAACGAACCCTATCTCCGTGATGGTTCCTAATGCTTAGTACCTCGGTTGGAGAAGCTGGGTCTATAAAGGGCAACAGGGAAGTTGCTCTTGGGCATAATCAGCAGACGTATGACCTTCTCATTGCCATTGACGATGAAGTACCCGCCCCTCTCATCGGGGTCTTCCCCGCATTGAACCATCTTTGAGGGGGGCATACCGTGGAGATGACATGCCTCAGAGCGGACCATGATGGGGACCAATCCCAGCGGTACCCGGGCCATTTGGACCGGCGGCTCCCCCGTGCCAAGCGATACGTTGACTGTCGCTGAGAGCTCCCCAGAATACGTAATGTGGGCCTGGCGACAGTGAGTGGGTAGAAGGCGAGGGTCTAGGACGTCCTCTCCACGAATGGGCTGATGCAGGGACAAGTCAGATAACCAGCAACGGACGGTGGTCCCATCATGCCAAGTCATTTCGGCAGGGGAGATATCATCGGGAAGGAGCCCGAGGATCTCATTGGTCTGAAAATAACAACAAAGTCAGCCCATGCACTTCCCACTGCCTCGGGAGTGAGCCCCGTTATTACGAATAGGTTGAAAGAGTCAACATGAGGCTTGACACTATCGTTGAGGAGTCGAGCGCCCCAAGCATCGACAGGGGCGTTGAATTGTACGTAGTGTGGATGGTCAAAGGGAGTCCACTTCTCCACCTCCTTTTCTGGTAGTTTACTTTGAGATTTCACCGCCTTATGAGGCATTGGACAATCTCAAGAGGAAGACACTACAAGAAGGAACATGCCGAGACTTCAATGAGGGGCACAAGCGAGTCGATGGAAGCTAATGCGGAAAAATGCCGGCACCGGGGTTCGAACCCGGGTCTTTTCTCGGACCATGTCTTGTCCCCTTATGCGAGTGTCGATAACCTATGGGTATCATGTGCTACTCCCCTCGTCGAGTTAGCCAGTTTTTTCTCATGTCAGCGGCAGCTGAACCAACAACGCCTCTTCTAGTGCCTTGTCGGTCCGCCAAAGAGTCTTCCGAACCCATCGTGGACCACTCTCGGGGGGATACAAGACCTCATATCAGTCCGCGTGACTCCATCAGCCGTATATTTGCCTATTGTGGCTTCTTCGTCACCTCCCTCGTAGCGTCCAGTGCCTTTTCTACGGCTATTCAGTCATTATCGTACCCCGCAGTCTTTGGTGGTCACAAGTCGGAAGTCGTGACCAGCGCCTTTTACCAGGTGGGGCCTCAGTCATCTCGAGCATTCGATCGGATCGATCTGAATTGGATACAACATGACTTAGCGTTTTGATTTTCGCTTCCTCTCAGTTCCTCCTCGTTTTCGGACAGTGCATTGGCTGTTTATTCGGTGGAGTGGCATGCGACATCTGCGGCAGACGGGCCTCGTATATCGTGTATGCTCGGCTGCTTATACATCACAACGTAATGCGATGTTGGTCCTCAGGTCCCTCGGTATAATGATTCTCGTTTTATTACTCAATGCTGTTACTCTGGCGATAGAGTATTTCAGTGGAGTTTCCCCCAGAGGGGTCCCTCATCAGGTAGTATTTCACATAGGGTCATAACAGCTCATTGGAACCTCATCGAAGTTCACCTCGAATCGGATAGAACTATCGACTCAGTCCAATCTTGAGAAGGACTCAAGCACCATGAATTTGTTCAGGTGTTATGGTTGTTCATGAGCGCCCTTCTCGGGGTAAGTAGCACCCTACTGTATCCCATATGTGGGTCTATACTTGTCGAGTCAAGCCCCGCAGTGCAGCGCCACGTCGACATGGCCAAGTAAGGAGGAAGTGAGAGCTCAGATATCGATTCCCAGGCCTGGACCCCTCTTAGGTACATGTGTACCCAGGGCCTCGCACAGCTCTTCGGAGGGCTTCTGGTGGTGGGCTTATTAGCGGCGTTTGATGCAGAAACTAAGGGCCGCGCCGAGTTCAACTCCCAGGCCCTCCTATTGATATTGTTCTGCGTCCCTATAGCGATATTATGCTTGCTCTTTATAGCCGCTCTAATGTGGCTTAACGACAGTACATTCTACTACGAATACCGAGCCGATCTGAACCTTTTCATGGGGATGCGGACTCCTACGAGGTACTCAATGTTCGTCCTAGTTGCTATCCAATAACTCGGTCAGACCTTCCTTCACTCGGATAAGGTCGCACGTGAGGTCGTGTTGGAAAACGGGGATGGAGTACCCAGAGCGCCTGGCGGGCTGTGCGGTGCCATGGCTCCTATTCGACATCACTTTCTACTGTGATGGAGTGTTGGGACTCATATCTGTAAGCCTTGCCTCTACCTCATGCTGCTGCTACTATCGCGTATGTAGGTAGCAGACGATGAAAGCATGACAGTCCCCAGTGCACTTGGTAACGATCCTCCGGCCATGTTCCAGGATAACATGCTGAGCCTCATGGTCGTGGGGTTATCATTGACTGGGTATTTCCTCGGTATCAAAGGTGTCAAGAAAGTACCTCCTAAGCTGATGCAATTGATCGGATTTGTGGTATGTTGGGGGTATTGAAAAATGATCTACAAAATGTGACTTTAGGTACTATCATTTTGCTTCTTCGGTTTAGCCCTGTCACTTTGGTCTGTGGAGAACCCCGAGAGTGCTGTAAATGATCGTGTTGCTGATTGTTTGTTATTTAATGCATTTTTCCGTTTCTTTAACTTTGGGCCCAACATCACTACTTACCTTATACCACTAGAATCCTGGCCTACACCTATTCGAGGTAATACTATTAGTATGTATTTCGGATATACTTATCATCGGGTAACATTTTCGAGTGCCGCTATCGACAATGCATTGGTCAAACAGAACTTTCTCAAGAATAGGAATCCTATGGACCACAATACGCATACGTTTGTCGAATAGTTCGAATCTCACGAATTTCATATCCATATTAGAAGTATACTCGCATACGTATTCAGTCTTATTAGAAGTAAAGGTATTCTTCCACTTCTCACGTAGTGTTCCCACTCAAGGTACTATGCATGGCTTCGCAGGAGCAGCAGCTAAGTTGGGCGCCACTATAGGCCTTGGCCTGTTCTGGATACTCCGTAGTAGAAAGCTCATGTGTGTAGCATGTGCTATCTGTGCTGGCCTAGCGACACTAGCGACCATGATGTACACGCCACACTTAGTGTAGGTCTGCTTCTATCGTGTTGAAGTCAATGCCTCCCACAGGCCTGTCTCGGCTGATTTGGAATTGATCGATGGAGAATGGCAGAAAGGTCGAATTCGCTCTAATGAATGATTTCTCCATTTTCAAGGGTATTTCTGAGTTTTCTCCTTCAGTATGGTGAATATGAGGATCCAGCGAGTAGGACAACTCGTCGCTATGATCTACAACTGTTCAGTTACAAACGGTCCGAATAACGTACCTGGCGGAAAGAGGTGTTAGGTCTGCCGACATATGACACATTTTTCCTTTCACATGTCTACGGCGCCAATATACGCATGCCTAAGCTCACGGAGCTGAATCTGAGGCAAAGCTATACGACTACTGTAAGGCCCGAGTTAAACCGATACATCTCATCGAGGGTGTTTGTTATGCATGCGTTTACACGGAAAGCTCACCGCATTACAAGCAACCTTTCCTCGTGTGGAGGAATTAACGTCGTAAAGGTCCCGAAGTATTTTCGTGTTGCCCATTCCAGCCCACGAATTGAACTCAGAAATAGAGACAGTTGATCAGTTGGACAACACGTGCTCGTCCATGAACAAAGTCGCACTATAGTATATATCCTATTCACTCTGCCTTGTCATCAAGGGGGATATCACCGTGTGCCACCAGTTCGAACTCTCGCAGGCGACTAATGAGGGGCTGCTTAGTGAAAGGAGCTACGGCTTCATCGACATCCGCTCGGACAGTTTGAGACCAACCTGGAAGTGTCATAGGCCACACGAGAACCTCTTAGGAATATACCAGAATGAGTCACTTCGATACGCTGACTCATCTTGTCCAACACTTCCTTTAACATATCGCCGAATTCGAATGCCATAGCTTCCATCTTGAGCGTGAGCTGTCGAATAGTCTCGTCCTGAGACACGATGACAATTCGACTCAACCACCCTGATCATGCCTCTACTGTAGCCCCACACAGACACATAGAGCTCCCCCGTACTTTTCTAGCGATTTCATCATCCTTCTCTCTGCGTGTCGTTTCCTTCATGTTCTCGACCTCAACTGAACAGCGGAGAGAAGTGAATACGCCGCGACGGAGACTACAGTTACCTATGTCTTCCTGGGCCCTCTTAACCTGTTCCTTCAAATCAACGATGCGGTCAGTAAAACTGTTCTGCATCTCATTGAACTGTCGTGTCATTTCAGCAAGCACTTCTTCCCGTCTCTCCAACTCTCGCTTACTCTGACTCTCCAAATCAGCTGAGAAACCGACATTCAACAGCATAGCGGCGGCTGCGATACGTTGGCATACGATACCTTTCCGTTTCCGTTGCTCCTCCATTTTCTCTTGACATTCAGCCTGAACCAACATCCATGCGGCCGCGATAATAGTGCGGCCCTATCACTACAATGACTTCCTCTTTGAGTTGAATCCGATGCTGGATCACTTCTAGCCGTTTCTGCAACATGAAGTTCTCGAGATCATAATCCTTCTCATCTGCTGCGCCATCTTTCTTCGGCGGAGCCTTCTTAGGAGGCATTAGCGGTCCAACAAGAACTGCAACTTCCCTGAAGAACCGACCCCAAAAACCCATGAGGTTTTCTTAGATGATGCTCACACTCCCGGCCAGTGCATAACACGCCGCGTGTGTTAACCATCATCTATACACCAAGTCTGGGATGCTGTATAGATTGACTATGGCCTTGGAACTGTCACGTTCCTGCAACACTAATAGATTTCCGACGACTGCAAGTGCATTAACAGCCACGTACAACGCTCACAGGTAACCGGCTCGGGGTCGAGTCGTGTCCTTCCACATCAACTCCGTACCCAGATGTAGTATTACATGCGTTTGTCCTCTGAGCATTAGGAATTTCATCAGTTAAACGAGACCCACATGAAAGTGGCAATTCGTGGCTTCACACAGCGTAAAGTGAACCAAGAAAAATTCCGTTCCGGTGCGGTCAGAACCCAAAACCACTTCGATTCTCCCGAAAGGCGATGCAACCACACGGTTTAGTAGAGCGATTTATAATTATGCAAGTAGGCCAAGACTTTATTGAATCGATGGAACGTTGCCGGCCCTCTCCGCGAGTTTGTAAACACGTACATAGGACTCAATCTACAAGGACGATTCGACTTAGAAGCAAACACGTAACCTTACTTGTCTATATCCTGGAAGCTCCGCTTCACTTTGTATTCCCGTGATATCCCGCAATGCTCTTTGTATCACCGGTATGCAGTACACTCCTAGAGCCAGCTGTTCATCCACTAGCTCCTTCATTCGCGGTTCCATGCCCAATGATCGTCCTTCTTTGGGAGGAGGATGATGATGATGCCGATGTGGTTGCTCATTGGAGTAAACATGCACGACTGAACTCATCGCCAAATAGTGCACCATGATCATCTCAGGCACAATAGGTGCCTCTCCTGCGTCCTGGTCCTTTGCTATCCGACGGTTGCGACTTGGATGGCCGCAGGCACTGCAGTACATGTACTTTTTCGTACCACTAGTTGTTCGATTTGTCCTAATACATCACACAAGAGCAGATCGGGTATCAGCTGAGCTGATCTAGCTTCAGACTACTACCTAAGAGTTGAATGGATTTGTTCTTTCTGCAGCTTTCCGAGCCACTCATCAGCTTCGTTTTCATTTTGAAAAATATGGATCCTGACCCAACGGCCACCAGGCCCTCTTTTGTTCCCCGCCACGGGTTCTTCATCCTCGCTGACGATATGCGAGACGCCCTCCTCGACAGTTCGATTATCATTCGTCGACTTGCTCACAACCGAAGGCTTAGAGGAGTCTACTGGGCCACCAGGTGCTCTCATGAGGCTCTCAGGCAACGAGGCCGGACCGCGAGAAACTCCATCTGCGCACACACTAGACGACGGACATACAGTCTTCTCTTGTGCGATCTCCTGAAGACCTAGACTAAACTTCTCTTGTGTACGTCATGGAGATAGCTTGCCCGTTGCAGGGGACCTGCCTCAGGTCTCGCCGGCATCTCTGAGATATCTCTCATTTTCATCTGCTCCAAGTTCGACTGTTGAGAAAGTGTTGGCGTTTCACTATTTGTGCCCACCTGCAACACAGAGCTGCTAGAGAATAAGAGGTTTGAGTCAATACTGGAGGACTTACGCAATCCCCGCTAGGGACTGAAGGGCTTTCCGCATGAGGGCTTATAGGCTTCCAGCTCTGCGCGTCCGGTTCGGTGTTACTAGGAGCGACCCTCACTTCCGGTATCTATTCGTGTACACATCCACTCAGTTGCCTCTCACTTTATACTACGCTTGCTTCATCGAGGAGTTCTGGTCCAGTGGCTTCTTCTACTCTCACTGCACCACCGGCCTTCGACTCAAGAGCTCCTTGTCCCGAGTCAAGGAGTCTGGCCTGCTTATTTGACGTCAACATGTCCTGACTATCTCTTGGACGCCGTGGACCGTAGGCTTCGTTCCCGATAGCCGAACGCGTATGCTCACCATACAAAATGTGCTGCGGAGAGGCCATGGATCGCGTATTAACCTGCCATAGGGAGATAACTAGAGGACGGCGTCCTCAGGACCCGTGACAATACGAATAAGTTAAACCAGAGGCTTCAGAGGATAAGGCGGGAGTCCAGGAAAGCGACAGAGAGAAGTCTATGACTCATAAGTACCGGACTAGGGAAAATCCACCTGGAACCTGACGATCTCGCAATCGAAAGGCCCTTTGATTTTGGGGCGAACGCGAAATTTAATTGGACACAGAATTTAGTGACAGCTTCTGGGAACTCTGTATTTGATGATGTCGATCCCAGCTGACCTATTGAATTGGTCGTGAATTGAACTTGGTCGTGTCCGTAGCCGAAAGACGCGCGGATGCATCCACTAGATTGATGAACTGTGGATAGCATATGACTTCATATTTTACCACTTTCCCCAATTGCTGTAACTGGCGAGTAGTGATGCGTTTGGGCCATTTAGGGTCCTTCAATTCCGGTTTAAAAGCATCAGCTGTGTGCAAGTATTGCTGTAGAAAGTGATTGCTGGCTATACTGGCATGAGAAGTCTTTTCGACAGGTCTCGTTCCGAGACTTTAAACGCTTCTGCTTGGGAACCCTGGAGTGCAGTGATTTATAAGGATTCTTTGACATGTCCGCAGCAAGTAACCGGCACTGGCTGCTCCGGGGCCTGCAGGAGCGTCTATTGGCCGGTACTGGGAGGTCAGCTCTGGGGGCTGGCGGCGTGACAGCTATACTTGTCCTAACTACTTGCACAATGGTGTACGAGTCTGTCTACTGTATGGGTATCCATGAAGCCTATATAGTAGCCGAACGGACCCGTGTGGTAGTGTGGGGGTGTCAATAGCAACGGCCAGTGCAGATGCTTGTCTGTTCGAAGGCTTGTAGTTTCTCGTGATCCTGCAGCTATTCCATAGCGGTATAGGGCAGGATACATTATTGCTTTTCTCAGAGCATTCACGTCGTTTGCCTTCTGGCATTCTTATCGCTTCGTTGGCAACTTCCAGGCCTGTGCGGATCCATGGGTATACTACCAGCCCGGAATCGCATTAAAGAGCTCAGGGTGGGAAGGCAACCTGGTATGCCCACATGGTTTGCAGTCAGGGTCTCCTGTCCCGCGGCCTACAGCTTCCTCGGGTGTCCGAAGCGATGATTCATGCGGAGATCGCCAGCCATGCGTGGATGCGAGGGGACCTGTGGGGTCCAGGGTCGCACAGGGAGGCTCATGGCGATGTGCGTCGGGAGGGTTCGGTTTTCAATGGTATATTATTCTCTGAGGGAGATGAGCCACTCGGACTGGGGCAGCTATGCCACAATCCTCAGCGCAACTTATTCCGCCGTGAGTGAGATCGATTTTACTCTCGGGCAGATATACCGTCATTGGACTCTAACGGGGCGGTTCATGTTATCAGAAAAAAACTCTGATGTGTACTCAGTAAATGCTTGCCGCTGGAAATAGGCGGCAGTCTCGCGGTGGCATATCGGCCCCACGTATTCTATAATAGTGATGGCATAGCTGCCCCGGTTGGAGAAACCAATTAGAATTGAGCATATCTTGAAATCGTGGCACCGAAGAAAATTAGAGTACACTGAGGCATATCTTGTAAGGTTTTGGCATAGCTGCCCCGGCTGAAGAAATCGATTAGTATCAAGACTATCTTGGGATTGTGGCGAAAGAGGAAATTTGTGTACTTGGGTTCTGGCATAACTGCCCCAGTTGACGAAATTGATCAGAATTAAGTACATCCCAGGATTGTGGCACGAGAAATCGAGTAGACTAAAGGATATCTTATAATGTTCTGGCATAACTGCCCCACTTCCGTACCGTATTGCCTCAGGATATCTTCACTACCCGTCTGGTAACGCTGTGTGATATTGGCCTGTCGTGTGCCCTCATTGGTATATTCCTCCCTCCACCCTTATCCACCCTATCACTGGCTGTCTGTTGGTTCACATATTGGATCCTTAAACGTAGCTGTGGTACCTTCCTTAACCTGCAGTGGGATCAGCTCCTTCTTGAGTGCGCCGCTCTAGGATGTGCTCTTTCGGTGCCTCCTCTACGTCTTGGTGCTATTTGGAGTCTGCGGATATTGCTATTCAAGTTGATACTATCGTCTGGTCTTTGCAAGGTTCTTTCGGGATGCCCCAAGTGGTCGTCATTGACGGCTATGGATTATCACTTCTGGACACAACCCTTGCCCACTATCATTGGCTATCACATAAATCGAAAGCTGACTCCTAGGATTAGCCGTTTAATGGTCTGGTTCACCTTGTTCGTACAGCTTTTCCCGGTTCCATGGCTCCTTCTCCTCCCTTATCCCTTCGAGGCGATAGGTGCCCTGTGGATCATTCTGTTGATGATATTGATCGCCTTCACAGGCAATTACGGCTTCTTCAATTATCTGACGTGTGCCCTCGCTTCCTCGGTATCTTACCATGGAACTTCTCGGGATGATCCTTATCGCCTCGTAGATGTGATTTCTATTTGTTATGGCCTTGTTGTTGGCCTCGGAGTTGCCCAGCCTCTATTGTACACCCTAGATCCCAGCCATCCAGCTTGTGCTTGGGCATCGACCGTGAGTCAACATTTGCGTCC
The DNA here is from genome assembly GCF_000006405.1 of Perkinsus marinus ATCC 50983. Lineage (NCBI taxonomy): Eukaryota > Perkinsozoa > Perkinsida > Perkinsidae > Perkinsus > Perkinsus marinus. Next base: position 201,299 of record NW_003202385.1, on the reverse strand, counting down.
TATGGCCGTTGGTAGTGGATATGGATTGTTCGCGCGTATGACAACGTTCCGCATGGAGCTCAATTTTGAGGCTGAGGTTTCACCCGGTGGTCCTTGGATCGAGATTGCCTTCAAACACAAACCAGTAGATCCTAAGAATCCACCCTACTTCCTTCCGGTTGGCCACATGCCCAGACTAGATTGGCGGATCTGGTTCGTTCCTCTTGGCCTTATGCGAGGTGCTCCGATGCCTACATGGGTTGATACGTTCATTGAGAGGATGTTGCAGAACGAACCCTGCGTTGTGGATGGTTTACTCCCTCATCAGTCATTCGAATGGGCACGGGTCTCCCGTATACGCGTTGTGCTGTGGAACTATACCTTTGGCGACGATGGATGGGCGAGAGAACGACTTGAGGTAAGTTACTGCTCCCTTCTTCTTCATGCGACATTCGTGCCGCTCCGCCCCAAATCGGAATTGGTATAACGGTGTGATGATATATGTAAGCGTCAACAGGTGAACTTGTGTTATTCGTCAGACTCTGTATGTTGCATCATTGGGCCCACGCAAGGAGCTGATTTGCAGAAGCCCTAACAGCCCCGAGCAGCCGAGCCGATCCGAAAGTATGGACTCGTCAGAAGAGCCTCTAATAGTTCCACTTCATGAATCATGATATAATTTCTGTAGCATTGTAGCTCTGAGTCCCATTTCATTCAGAATAGTTCAGCTTCGTCTTCCTTGGCATTGTTCTCGAGAGTGATGTCTTCCTGTGTTCCGAACATTGTCATGCCACCTCGGGTGGAGCTCCCACCGTGGTAGTCGCGATCAATCGCCCCGAACCTCCTCACGCTACGGTAGAGGCAGAAGGTTTCAAGATTGGAGGGAAGTTTCACCTAAGAATCTCGTCATTAACCAACAAAAAAACTTGTTGGAACAGCCGCGATATTCCGTTCTTCTGAACGGTTGTTGGCAACGGCGCATCGCACTGCAATCCCGCACAACATAGTCGGTGAACTACACAATATTTACTAGTATCTCAAACATCTCGCCGTCTCGGGTTCCCGACATTTACCCTCATGCAATCTGTGGCTGTTTTCCACGAATTGAAACTTATTTCAAGGTGCACTTCCTCTCACAACGACTCGTTTGCGAGGTTTGCCAATGCTCATTCTGATACAATCATGAACCAACTCCGGAACGCGATGCTTCAACTATCGACAACAAATCCTTCTTCGGTCATGCAAAGAAGCTAGTGGACCTCGCGAGATAGTCGTAGTATACAAACACTCCTCCTGTCGCCTTAGGAGGTAGGGGGACGATACCAGCGCGGAGAGGTGCTGTCAGGGCATGAATTGTATCGTGGGACATGTTCAAGCCCCACGGCGAAGAATAGCAACTGCAGAGTGTCCCTTCTATGATAACATTTCCACTGGGGAGTAGCGGGCTGGCCAATCCAGCATCACAGGTATCCACCACTCCGACTGACTGAACCTTCCGCGTGTGCATTTGCTGATCCATGGCTGATAGTCTGACCGAGACGGGCGACATAACAACGACAGCGTTGAAGGCACAAGAACTCACTGGAAGACTGCGGTATCCATGCATGACACTTTACTAGCAGGGATGTACCCTCGATTCGTGAGAACAAGGTGATCGGGTGATAGATACAGATTAGCTACTCCCGCCAGGGATGAAGTAGTAAGGCGGAGAAATCGGTGTCGCCTCTGCAGGGGGAACAGTCCATGAGTAAATTCCAAAACCAAACAAGGTGGACCTTGGGAGAGGGAGCTTCATAATGGAGCCATCCTATAACTGGCTCATAATGGACCTCGCATGCAGATGAGCTCGTGAGCAGAAGATCCCCAACGTCGATATCTGACAATAACGACTATCGACTATCGTTCTGTAATGATCGCTCTACCTTGAAGAGGTGTCCATCCTCTACCTTGTACAAATGCCCGGCTGGTCACTGGGAAACACGTAGGCATTTGCCCACCCCCTCCTGGCATCCTACAAGGACGTTAGGAACTCACTGTTCGCAATGATAACTTAGTCAAGTACGAACTCACATCGAGTAAGCCCTCTGTACAGAGGCTGTACACTCGTGGGTCGCTAGAGCATCGCCCTGAAGGATGGTGAAACTACAAACCATTAGGATTCAACCATCGGGGGAACCTTGAACTCCCTTTGACACTCGCTTATGCAATCCTGTTCGTCACCACTGTTACAGTCGAGCTTCCAATCTTTATTGTTGGCCGCAAAATATATCCGTTTTATCCTATCGAGAACCAGGCAAATCGTCGATGAATCCACGCCAGTCGGCCTCACCCGAACGCTGTAGCTGCTGGACCGGCGTGATCTCCAGCGGATGTGAAAGCAGTTATCATACCGTCCTGGCCTTGGTGGTCGACAGAGGCGACTCCGTGAATATGACTCAACAGGTCGCAGGTCATACGAACTTCTCTCTTGCCCTCAGATCAGCTCATCTCCATCATTGACAACGCGGAAGTATGTTCGATGTTATTAGTGGATACTTCCAGAATCACATGCTACTCCAAACTCGAGGATATCAGACACGATACCTCTGAGGGAGTCTGCCTTCAGTGAATTCAAGGTCCCCTCTCAGTACGCCCGTAGGGTGGCTAAACAGCGACCATTCGCCACAACCGGCGGCGACTGAATACGTCTTACTACGACTTGCTCTTGCGCTGTCTTTTCATCTTCCTCTCCTCTCTTGTCAATCGCTTCCTTCGATGCCCCGGCCTAACCTCTCCTTCACCACTGCTCTCTCCATCGACACCACCAGGCTTGGCATCATTTCCCTTCGGCTGAGTGCCACTCTTATCCCCACGACGTTCTTGTCGATATGCAACCACAGGCGCCATCGACGGAGCTTGACAACGGAAATCCAAACCTATAACGAATGACGCAGACGCCTGCACTTTACTTGCAAATGTATAGCCGAAACTGGTCCGCCTTGTTGATATCGAATCCTTGCTGGCCAGCACCTCCATGCGATGATCCAGCTGAACAGGAGCTCAGCCGCCTTATGAGTAGTGGCAGGGCCAACACCTCTCGGTTGATGTCCTCTGCGTTGCATATCCACCTACGACGTGTTGATGTAGTGCAACCGTGCTCGCTGCTCGTATCTGATCAATGACAAGAAGACACCAGCGAAATCTTCATCGGAGGATACGACTGCGAGGAGGGTGAGCATACTGGCCGCTGACCGAAATGACCGCATGAATGTCACTGGACACTTCCAATCAAAGTATCATCCTAGCAACCGCAAACACCATACGGATGCGATACTCTTTAAAATGAGTAATCAACACTAGCGCCTAGTATTTGAACCCGAGAGCGATTCAAACTGATCATGAGTTATATTCTCGTGGCAAGGGCGCTATTGAGCGCTCTCACCCTCATCGCTGTCTCTCTCAGCACGTCGACCTGCCATACCTCCTGTACCCGCAGACAGGAGGCTGCGAAGGCTATTAGACATGCTTAGAGTAGTGGTAGTAGGTGGTATGAACCTGAAAGGGAGTAGCAAGAGAAGACAAGAAGACTAATGACGACTATAAAATTATACCCTACTGAGCCAACTGGGTGGCAAGGATATCCACCCACCTGACGATATCCCCTCGCAGTGACAGTGGTGCACTCGAACTCCCACTTTCGGCAGCCCAGAGGTTATGGTAGAGCCCGGTCAGGTTAAGTGGACCCTCTTGAGCGAGGGCTCCAACAAGGCGCTGCGAGCGGGGTCTCCGAGAAATAGCAAATCTTGACGCTTACTCTAGAGACTCTGATGACCACAAGGGATGGTCGTTGTAGGATGTGGTGTTCTCGGACCCTATCAAGGATCGCCTCTTGGATGGCCCCAGGAGAGCACCTTGCAAACCATAACTGAATCCCATATGAAGTGAAACAAACTCCGACCTTCTATGCACAAGCCTTACAGGAGAGGCAGCGGTCGTCCACGCGTTGCGGAAGGCCTACAATACTACCCGATACGATTGCCCATCATCTGCCCTCACTCACCATCACCAGTCTTCCGCTCGCTATCGCTAGCCTCGATTTACCCAATTCCGAATCAGCCCTCTTAGCCCTCCTCCCACTGTGCCTGGCGATGAAGACCCCATCGTATCACCCCATGAGCAAGCACCCCGGCCCACCTCGAAGAAGGCCCAGCCCTTTGGGATCGATCCGATGCCATCCGACGACTGGACCTCTCGATATCATAACATGCAGCACCAGACTAAGCGGCCACGATGTACCTCCTCAGGACCCTTTTCACATCTTACCACCGACTCGTTTGTCCTCCCACACTTTCCTGGCCGCCTACGACTAACACTCTTGCAGGACCTCATACCGTAATTACCAGCGCTCAACGACCATGTCCTCTCCACAAACCACCATAGCCCTGGCAGCCTCGTGATACTTGAAGTTTGGATCCAGCTGTCTCTCAACGGTGTCCAGATATCTAAGGATCCGCTCATGGTCAGCATGTAGTGCACAGCCTACCCGTCAACTCTACCAGCAACACTGGCCAGACTCCCATTGACACGACTGAGACCCCCATCTAGACGGCCCGCCACAGGCATGAGAACTCTCATGTAGAGGGCATTAGCAACGAGACCACATGGACCCGTAGTCTCAGGCAGACTCTGCATGGTAGAGCCTTCCGATGGCGCCATTGAACCGAGGGTAACTCCTACTACCCACATTGACAGTACTCAAACACAGAGACCATCTTTTAGAATATAAAAAGAGTAATAATCAGGTTAACCATCTAGTGACCATAGACAGGTGAAGCCACGATGGTGTTTGCACTTCACCTTGACAGGAAGCCACATCTTTTAATACCAACTCGAGCTACCCTCTGTCACTATACCCAACACACTACTATCGAATGGAGCCTCTCGACAATTCATTCAGCACATAAAACTGACCGCGTCTGACCACGGTATCTACGACACCTCAACGGTAGAGTACACTGGCAAGTTGAACGCTGAATGCATATTGGCTATCGGCTAATACTAACATCACGTTCATTGATGATGACCAACATCAGCTTCGTACTGCTTGTTGCTGTGACTACCGAAGTCTATGGGATTAAGGAGCAGCAGAACACGGCTTGAAGCCAGAACAACATGTTGATTCAAAGCTATTCCATAGTGCGCACCTAAGCTCCCTTTCCCTCAGTTCTGAAGCGATTCACAAACCCGACAAGCAGCATCGCATAATGGAAACGCTGTTGAAGATGACAGACTCCACTTCACGCCTTCTCAACCGCAGCATCATCTGCCTGCTCCTCCTCCTGTTTCCGCTCAAGCATACTGATGTAGAGTACTGAAGTACAATAACTGTAGCGAGTCAAGGTGCTAGCCTGCACCCACCGTTGTTGCCGCGAATAACAGCCTGGCCATAACGACGTCCCTCCGAGCCGCTGTTAACACCTACTAGAGAAGCAAGTGAACTGACCTGTACCTCTATAGCACGATTCTTCCAACCATCAGGAAACTCGATAGCATCATCCATTGCTAGATTCATGAAGCCGTCCAAGGCTAGGAGTTGGCCGGTGTAGTCGGTACCGTCGTTAAGTCGAACCCGCACTCCGCACCCACGTACCTAGGAGTAGCAAATCATGCCACACGTAGTGGTAGACAGGAGACAATCTCGAATAAAACTCTTCCACTGCTGACAAACCGATGCGGAGCTTGGACTAGTTAGAGCCGAACCGTACACCACAGAGTGACAGGAGTCGACCTCTACCTCTCTGAGGAAATCTCCAGGAGTTCGGCGATTTGCGGTAGCAGCGGACATGTACAGACACCAGCTATATAGTAATAGTGCTCATACAACAATTAGGGCAATCGAGAACTCAACAGAGAGATATACGTAGAGACATATGCTCGAACACGATGTTAATTACCACAGAGCGTGTCCAACAGCCATGACCAAGCAGGCCATCGACGCTGCCAGAGGACCATCAGATAAACGATATATGAATACTGCGAAGTTATGAATCTACCTAGCGGAGGAACCTAGAGCACGACAAGAGCCGCCAGAGCCTCCCGGAAAGTCCGCTCTTCTGAGTAGCCTGCTGATTGCGGTCGTCAGAGTGTTGCAAGTCGTGATTCGTCCTATGAATGTTATTAATGATATCATACACCTCTTCCTCCCAAAATCCATCACTATGTTCCGCCAGAATTCGACACCGCCGCTCACTGGCCTCTAGGAGTTCTCTAAGCCTGCCTACTTCTCGACGGAGACAAACGACTTGAACACGAGGGGATTCGACGCCTCTCGTAATTTCTTCACAGTGCGCATAAGTATCTTGAGCCCACCGCGCGGATCGAGGAGTACACATACTGACAGCCAAGGTGAGCCGATCCTTTGGTACGTCGAACGATAAGCTGCTGGACCCTGCCGCTGTGTTGTTGAAGACTAGCACTCGTGGTGTCACTAAAAAGAAGGAATGGGCTACACAAGAAGGGACATCGAATGCAGCCCTATCAACCCTATCATACCACATTCATTGTGTTCCTCAGGTGCTTCAACAGTGCAGGGGGTCCTTTCTGGCTCTATCCCATATTTAGGGGAGCTTCCGTTAAGATCACTCTGGCCACTAGTCGATGGAGTCAGAGACAGCCTCTCTGAAAAGCTCGAATGCCACTTACCGAGGGAGAGCTCAATGGCTCACTCTTCTTAAGTGGGGAAGGAGTCCTGGCTGCGATTGACGACGCCACTGCATGTCTGTCAGCTGAGCACGGGCCTTCTACACCAACAACGGCCCCCGTTGTGGAAACTCCCGATTGCTGCCATTCCCTATAGGAACTGTCTCATGAATGGGAACCGATTTTACGCTACTGATACCTCTCGCAGGCATCACCCTTCACAGTCAATACTTCGCCACTCTTCCCTACTACTACTCGACGACGTAATTCCATGTTTTTGTTGAACTGCGCCAGCTCATCATTCGTGTGCCCCGATGATGAGTGTCGCCAAGACAACCCGCTGAGCTGTTGAGTTGGCATGACAAACTAACCCGAACTGACAATGAGGGAGTCTACAGGAAGTGAGGATGGAGGAGCATGCAGGAAGGCACCTCGGGGGGGGAGAGGGTAGGTTATGAACGGATGCTGATAGTGTAGAGCATCTAGCAAAGTGTAGAAGAATAAATTCCATCAAGACTATGGTAGATACCGAGCGGTACACCTCTCATTTGAATGGCTCTAGGGGAGGGCAGTCGAGGACCTACGAGGATGAGGGTATTAAAAGAACAAACAACACCCTTCTGCTGGTACCATCACGACTAGTACTACTGCATTCACCACTACAGTTACTTGAAGGCAAGGCGTGACCGATTAGGTCAGTGCAAGCGCGGACTCACAAAGTCAATTACCCTAGTAGAGGCTCCTCCTCCGGTCGGTCGCCTACATAGACACTTTCCTACGAACTTAGTTGAAATTAATGATCTCATTACGGACCAGCCATTTCGACGCATTGGACTGGCTCACTTAGATACCCCCTCGAGCCAGTGAGACGGACGACTACCGCACCACCAGCGTCACCCGAGGGTAGGACAGAGACCAAACTATGATGGGTACTGCATGTTTGCACGCAGGCGTAGGTCAGAGGCGCTCGGCCTGAGAGCTTCTTCGTCAGTTTTAAGTCTTGTCTTCTGTCCAAACAGCATATTACATGCGGTAAAGCACGACTGGAACGGCCGGCTTGCACCGATGCTCCGAAGTTCGTGGGAAGCGTTAAGGAAATGCAAATCAAGGCAAGATTTGCAAGATTTTCGAGGACCCATGGCAGAATTCTCCGCGCCTCGATGCAGTTGAGATGTTTTATGGCACTTCGGATCCTCTATTCGAAGACATTGCCGCTGGGGAGAGGCGGAGGTTGGGTCTGATCAATACAGTGACTGGATGGATGGGGAGTGCGAGTGCCCAAGCCCAGAAGATATCACATCAAGTAACCTCAATGAGAGACCCGTACAGATGGGACGCCTGGGAGTTCACAGCCAAGACCTTCGTACCAGGGGTTGCTGACTTGCTAGGTAGTAGCGAACCCCTCCCACTAGGATTGCGGCTCTATCACTGTATAGGTCGCTCCAACCTGCGGCCATACCTCTCCTCGTCATTTCTAGCCAGTCAAGAGGCAGACGATCTTCGGGCGTTCTATCGATCACTGCCGTTTGCATCCCGATTCGACGGCCTTGCTTTCACTACTTGTGCGGTGAGTAGAAATACATAAATCCTAGCAAACCGCAGCTGCTCGATACAGATCCTACCGATGCTGGAAGCAGTAAAATACGACTTCCCTGCAATACAGAAGTATAAGATTCTACCTATCACGAGGTAGAATCAGCTGGTGACACTCAACGGGCGGGGTATATGCCCTCTTTCAGGACCTTCATCGGTGTTTATGGCCTCCAGTGTATATTCCCACACGAGTTCTACTACTATCTACATCGTATAGTGCAATCAGCCTCATACCACTGTCTCAAGATAGGCCCTATGAAAGTCGGATCAGCCATAGTAGTGATAGTAGGAGCGGCAGCCTACGCCTTTGGGAGGGGTTGGCCCCGACCAAGACGACCAAGACGGCCATCTGACGACTGGTGATGACCTCCTTGTGAATATTCGTGTGTTTCGTATCCTTTCGTTTCTATCGGTATGTCTGTTGGGTTACTCAGTGTGGTCGGGTCCTCCAAGTGCTTGCGAGACTATGCTAGCTGTCCACCTCCGCTCCGCTGCTACTGCTAGATCCGCCCTGCGAATAATCAACGCGAGTCGGAGATGGATGGTGTCGGCGACAATTCCGGAGCAGGGCGGACCGTTGAGCTCACAGGATCCTATAGCGATCCTCTCTAATGGGGGTGATCTCGTCGATGCCACCAGAAAAGCAGTGACTATGTACGGCGTATTCGGCTGTGGGAGTGAGGATAAAGGTAGTAGTTGGGAGCTCGGCGTCATCGGGTATGCATGGGGAAAGTTTATACGACGATCACTGCTTGCTTACGTTCAATTACTCTCTATTGGAATTGGTCACGAGTAGCTCACCGGAGTGGTACTAATACCATCCCCTATTGCAGACGAGAAGTGGCGTGAGTTCTGTGGTCTACTCTGCGCCAGATGGACGTGGCTTAATGACAATGAGCATTTCCTCCCGCCAGAGATTGTCACTGAGCTCTTCAAGGCCATGTGTCAAGAAGGCGAAGTCACATTGGTAGGACATCGACCGTATGCGGCTTTCCTCCATCTTTGACGTGCCTTGGTTGGTATCAGTGGTGCTGCCTTACTCAGAATTCATTCTGGACAAAAGTGCTCGCGCTCCCGGACTGTACAGCGCGACACAGATTCACCGCCTTCGGTAGCATCGACGTTAAGCAAGCGTCAGAGATAGGAATAGCTTTGGCCCACATCGGACGAGTGTAAGCAACTATTATGATCGAATAGTACGATTGATGGACATTGGTCATGTTAGCCATGTTCCTTTGGCGCGTAGACTGGAGGCGTGTGCTTCTGCACAGGACACGATGTGGACGATGGACCAGGCAGATGTCGCCGCTCTCGTCAATGCATTAGGCTTGCAGCACGTAGGTTAGGGAAGTGGCCACGTGATGGACTTCATAGATTGATATCAGCTCTCAGATGGCAGCTTTGATCGTTCAAACTCACACTTCCAAATTCAATTCGAACACACACTGTGATCTTTTCTAGCTGTACGTCTTCACCTCCTTTCAGTACGCCGGCCAAGATCTCTATGAGGAAATTACTCAACGTGTCTGTGAAGAAATTGCCGACTTCAGTCGGGATGAACTCCTTCAAGTCCTGGAGGCCTTCGTGGAGGTGATAAGTTGGAAAAGGAGTGGTAGCGTTAAAATCTGTAACTCGCATCCCGATTCGGGATTGGTTTGGCACCTAGTCGGCTCTGTCTATTTTCAGGGTGGAATGTATCCTCGAGAATTGATCAAACATGCCGGCCGAGTAATCCATGAAGGTATGGACAACTTCACACCCTCAGACTTCATGAGGCTGGCGAGGATGTGAGGGTTCATGGGGATCATTGTCTTTCGTTTCGAGGGTGAAGTTTCTCAGGTACCAGAAGATGGACAAACGGCATGATACCTTTTGCCGTGCCTGGATTCACGACGTGCTACATAAGCGAGGAGTTGATGTCGATCCCGAGGTTTGTAATCATTCGGATAGTGAGGGCGAACGGAAGTAATCCGGGATGGCACTTAAGTTTCGAATGATTTGTGGCGTAATCGATATAGCGTTAGGCTTTCAAACGAAAGATCGCCGGTTCGAGCCGCACTGAGATCGTTTAATTTTTTGCTCTCGCCAGATATAACTTGGTGGAAGCATCCTTTGCCTTGAATTTCATGAAACAGCTAAGAGTGAACTCTGGCACGACGGAGTGGTGGGATAAGGAAGCGGATTACAGGGCTTTGAACGGAGTTGTACACCACTGCGGCTATCCACATGCGAGTGATAGATTTTCCCATCAGGTCATCAATGGTTTCTGTAAAGCAGATGAGCGGGGAGTCCGAAGAATTCTCTCGGTCATGTCTCCTCGAGATGTGTCGTTTCTGGCCTCGTCGATTTCGAGAGCAGCATTTCTGAAGAACTCGGATATCGAAGTGGTTGTTGCTGCTATTGTAAGGCTTACATGCACAAGACGACTGCTGTAGCTCTCTCGCCTCCTCCAGATGGATCGGCTTCGATATTTGTTGACTCCTGGCAATGAAGTTGGAGTCCCCTCGAGGGACAGAGCAGCGGAGTATTTACCACAAACGATGGAGCACCTCGTCCGTTGTGGTCGAAATCGACGGAAAGACAAGTAATAGTTCCCCTTCACTGACTGCCTCTCACTAGGACTCGCTTTTCCTCGAGGTACCTTGACTGCTCTTGGGTCGCTATATGGTTGTGTAAAACAGTGTATTCTCGTAATATACATCAAATAGTAAGCATAAACAGGTAATACTTGTCACTGTGACATGCTCACAAGTTGTTAGCTGTGCGTGCATTGGCCAGGTCCCTTGGTCACCTTGGATACTCCGACCTTAACTATCATAGGATCTGGGTCAACTTCTACCTCGATCGACTCGACTCCCTCCTCAAGACTGATATCACCATGATCAAAGACACGTAGGGTATTTCCCTGCTGCGTTGCCCGCTACCCCGCGGTAGGTTCAACAAGTTGAAACTACATGATGAGGACATCGGTCGTGATTTATTCTGGCGGCTTGGCCTTCGCTTCCAGCAGTGTGTTATCAACACTAGTGCCGCACGGTACGTTGCATCACTTCTACTTCTATTAGAGTTCCTTCTCTTAAGGTTTTATGGGAATCGAGTAAACCGACGGATTCGACGCATAGGATGAAGAACCCGTACCCGATCACTGTCCATGATGTCACGTTTCTGCTGATTTCAAAGAGTTGTGTGCAAGGTCAAACATGGAACCTCCAGTCACAAAGGGACTGGTGGTGAAACAGTTTGACCGGTCAAATCCACGCCGAGCAAGCTCCGACTCCGGGCGGAGGGCAGAAAAAAAATGCGCCGCTCCAGAACACAATTGTTCTTGCGTGCATAGCTCGAAATCGATCAACCATTGCAGCTGGTGCAACATACTCAATTGTATGTTGAGCAAGCCGACAGAAACTCGTATCTGTCAGCTTGGCTCAAGAGACAAGCAAGGGCTTGCTCTTCACGGTTTTTTTCCCTCCCACACCACCCAGGGAAGACCCCAAACCGGAGACATTTCGACCTGACTCAGCTTCAACCACCGCGGAAAGGTTCAACTTCAACCTGTGAAAAGCTGAGGGTCAGCTCAAGCCAAAATGAGGGTACAAAATTTTCCAAATTGTCGACGGTAACTTTTGACCCTCAGAAACACCACCACTGATACCTCCGAGCAGTCAGTGCCTGTGGTTTGAGCACGGTCGGGCATCTGAGCTACTGGTCGCGAGTTCACAAACGTCTCCCACCCAGTAGCTGCAGAAACACACAACACGAGGAACACGTTCGCGAATCGTTCCACTAGCCTTCGAACGAGAACAATATTGCGCAGCAATCTCGGCTGGTTCTGCGGCTTCGTGCAGTCGAACCGGCCGAGCGGCTCCCTGCTTCACAGCTCGCCTTCCCATTGTCGGAGCTTAGCAGCGGCAGCTGGATTTTGTTTGTACAGTCAAAACTGTCTCCACGCGATTACGACTCATGAAATCCTCGCAAGCACACAACATCATTGAGTACGTGAAAGATCTACATCATTCCGGCTACATGCCTAAAGAATATATCATCTAAAACTGCTACAGCAGTGGGTGTAGTGGGTTTGATTAGTTCGACTGGTCCCGGCACTCCCCAACGGAGTATCTCGGACCTGGCTAGATCTGCCCGACTGTACATTCGTCCGCATCTTACTCTCCCTCGAATTCTCCATCCAAGACGGGCACTCCGCCTTTGAAATTGTCTGGCGGAAGACTAGGGCTGAAACACAGTGACATCGATCTAGTCTTGGCATTGACGGTGGAGGACCTTGGCCTTGTAACAGGTTCAGGTCGACCCCTCGAAGCCTGTCGTGGCTCTGCGTTCTCCTTCCCGGCACCTTTCGCAACTCTATTTATCAGACGAGCAGACTGTTGTTGCCCATCGACCTTATCTGAGAATCCTTCGGGTATGTGCCTTATTCGGCTGAGGTCCGCTACCAAGAGAAAGGACCGCCAGGGGCTTTCTCGTTGTGAGCTTAAGAATGCCATCACCTTTGGCCGGCTCGTTCGTTTGATCGAGACGTGGCTGATGTGCTATGCGGAATGCGTGATGCGACATCATCATGATGACGTACGATGAATTTCAGGCTGCTCTACGATGACCTCCTGTATTCCCGCCCACAACACAAGCTCCCTGTCATCATTTCGAAATATCCGACAGGCTAGTCATTACGCAGTTCATAGGCGACATCAATACGGTATCCTAGTTTACCCCGTACCAAAACGCCCAGGCTAGCACAAACTTTCATCTCATCTCCAGCGTGGAGGCCAGTAGGGAACGGAAATAGGGAATCGTAGTGGAGGTACTCTGTCGCACCAGCAGCACCAACTGTTGTCTAGTAGCCTCAGTTTTCATAAGATACACCTCAATGAAGTGACCTCATGCCACTCTTCCCAACGCTATTAAGCCCATTCTCATACCTCAACCTGGCCGGACACCCTGATCCAGAGGCCTATCTCCAAGACGTAGAGTATTCCTCACCTTTCGCGTTATCATGATAATCTTTTCTAACACACTCCATTTCTCCTCAGCGACGATGGTACCTCCTCTAAGTATTCCAATAGACTACTATCTCGCCAGCTACAACAACCCAACAGTTTGGAGAAGCAGAAGCCTGGGTATATTCAACTAGTTCTCTCTTAGAGCCTACCGAGTTGATAGGAAATGCAATGGTAAGTTTAAAGAGAATAGTTCGTAATAGTAACGAAGGACGAGGAGGTCTTTATGATACTACGTGGCACTTTACAAAATCGATATGCTACTAATATGCCAACATGCTCACTATGGCATGTCTCAACAATATGGTACACATTGTTGGAGAATATACCTTTGGTCAACTACGTGTGTTATCGACGATAAGGAAACCTCGGGGGAACTCTTCTTGGTTTTTTCTAAACTTCTACCTAAGTCGTGTGTGAATTCTCATAATGTATTGAGGAGTCTCC